>NC_091163.1:39266240-39358172 GCF_040958095.1 Procambarus clarkii
TACTTCCCACCACAGTGTTACCACAGGTACTTCCCACCACAGTGCTACCACAGGTACTTCCCACCACAGTGTTACCACAGGTACTTCCCACCAGTGTTACCACAGGTACTTCCCACCACCAGTGTTACCACAGGTACTTCCCACCACCAGTGTTACCACAGGTACTTCCCACCACAGTGCTACCACAGGTACTTCCCACCACCAGTGTTACCACAGGTACTTCCCACCACAGTGCTACCACAGGTACTTCCCACCAGTGTTACCACAGGTACCTCCCACCACAGTGTTACCGCAGGTACTTCCCACCAGTGTTACCACAGGTACTTCCCACCAGTGTTACCACAGGTACTTCCCACCACAGTGTTACCACAGGTACTTCCCACCAGTGTTACCACAGGTACTTCCCACCACAGTGTTACCACAGGTACTTCCCACCACAGTGTTACCACAGGTACTTCCCACCACAGTGTTACCACAGGTACTTCCCACCACAGTGTTGACACAGGTACTTCCCACCAGTGTTACCACAGGTACTTCCCACCAGTGTTACCACAGGTACTTCCCACCACAGTGTTACCACAGGTACTTCCCACCACAGTGTTGACACAGGTACTTCCCACCAGTGTTACCACAGGTACTTCCCACCACAGTGTTACCACAGGTACTTCCCACCAGTGTTACCACAGGTACTTCCCACCAGTGTTACCACAGGTACTTCCCACCACAGTGTTACCACAGGTACTTCCCACCAGTGTTACCACAGGTACTTCCCACCACAGTGTTACCGCAGGTACTTCCCACCAGTGTTACCACAGGTACTTCCCACCAGTGTTACCACAGGTACTTCCCACCACAGTGCTACCACTGGTACTTCCCACCACAGTGTTGACACAGGTACTTCCCACCAGTGTTACCACAGGTACTTCCCACCACAGTGTTACCACAGGTACTTCCCACCAGTGTTACCACAGGTACTTCCCACCAGTGTTACCACAGGTACTTCCCACCACAGTGTTACCACAGGTACTTCCCACCACAGTGTTGACACAGGTACTTCCCACCAGTGTTACCACAGGTACTTCCCACCACAGTGCTACCACAGGTACTTCCCACCACAGTGTTACCACAGGTACTTCCCACCACAATGTTACCACAGGTACTTCCCACCACCAGTGTTACCATAGGTACTTCCCACCACCAGTGTTACCACAGGTACTTCCCACCACCAGTGTTACCACAGGTACTTCCCACCACAGTGTTGCCACAGGTACTTCCCACCAGTGTTACCACAGGTACTTCCCACCACAGTGTTACCACAGGTACTTCCCACCAGTGTTATTACAGGTACTTCCCACCACAATGCTACCACAGGTACTTCCCACCACAGTATTGCCACAGGTACTTCCCACCAGTGTTACCACAGGTACTTCCCACCACAGTGTTACCACAGGTACTTCCCACCAGTGTTACCACAGGTACTTCCCACCACAGTGCTACCACAGGTACTTCCCACCACAGTGTTGACACAGGTACTTCCCACCAGTGTTACCACAGGTACTTCCCACCACAGTGTTACCATAGGTACTTCCCACCAGTGTTACCACAGGTACTTCCCACCACAGTGTTACCACAGGTACTTCCCACCAGTGTTACCACAGGTACTTCCCACCACAGTGTTACCACAGGTACTTCCCACCAGTGTTACCACAGGTACTTCCCACCACAGTGCTACCACTGGTACTTCCCACCACAGTGTTGACACAGGTACTTCCCACCAGTGTTACCACAGGTACTTCCCACCACAGTGTTGACATAGGTACTTCCCACCAGTGTTACCACAGGTACTTCCCACCACAGTGTTACCACAGGTACTTCCCACGTGTTACCACAGGTACTTCCCACCACAGTGTTGACACAGGTACTTCCCACCAGTGTTACCACAGGTACTTCCCACTACAGTGTTGACATAGGTACTTCCCACCACAGTGTTACCATAGGTACTTCCCACCACAGTGTTACCATAGGTACTTCCCACTACAGTGTTGACATAGGTACTTCCCACCACAGTGTTACCATAGGTACTTCCCACTACAGTGTTGCCATAGGTACTTCCCACCACAGTGTTACCATAGGTACTTCCCACCAGTGTTACCACAGGTACTTCCAACCACAGTGTTATCATAGGTACTTCCCACTACAGTGTTGCCATAGGTACTTCCCACCACAGTGTTGCCATAGGTACTTCCCACCACAGTGTTACCACAGGTACTTCCCACCACAGTGTTACCATAGGTACTTCCCACCACCAGTGTTGATATAGGTACTTCCCACCAGTGTTACCACAGGTACTTCCCACCACAGCGTTACCACAGGTACTTCCCACCATTGTTACCACAGGTACTTCCCACCACAGTGTTACCACAGGTACTTCCCACCACAGTGTTGCCACAGGTACTTCCCACTACAGTGTTGCCACAGGTACTTCCCACCAGTGTTGCCACAGGTACTTCCCATCAAGTGTTACCACAGGTACTTCCCACCAGTGTTACCACAGGTACTTCCCACCACAGTGTTACCACAGGTACTTCCCACCAGTGTTACTAAAGGTACTTCCCACCAGTGTTACCACAGGTGCTTCCCACCACAGTGTTACCACAGGTACTTCCCACCAGTGTTACTACAGGTACTTCCCACCAGTGTTACCACAGGTACTTCCCACCACAGTGTTACCACAGGTACTTCCCACCAGTGTTACCATAGGTTATTCCCACCACAGTGTTGCCACAGGTACTTCCGACTACAGTGTTACCACAGGTACTTCCCACCACAGTGTTACCACAGGTACTTCCCACCACAGTGTTACTACAGGTACTTCCCACCAGTGTTACCACAGGTACCTCCCACCACAGTGTTACCACAGGTACTTCCCACCAGTGTTACCACAGGTACTTCCCACCACAGTGTTACTACAGGTACTTCCCACCACAGTGTTACCACAGGTACTTCCCACCACAGTGTTACCACAGGTACTTCCCACTACAGTGTTACCACAGGTACTTCCCACCACAGTGTTACCACAGGTACTTCCCACCAGTGTTACCACAGGTACTTCCCACCACAGTGTTACCACAGGTACTTCCCACCAGTGTTACCACAGGTACTTCCCACCACAGTGTTACCACAGGTACTTCCCACCACAGTGTTACTACAGGTACTTCCCACCAGTGTTACCACAGGTACTTCCCACCACAGTGTTACCACAGGTACTTCCCACCACAGTGTTACCACAGGTACTTCCCACCAGTGTTACCATAGGTTATTCCCACCACAGTGTTGCCACAGGTACTTCCGACTACAGTGTTACCACAGGTACTTCCCACCACAGTGTTACCACAGGTACTTCCCACCACAGTGTTACTACAGGTACTTCCCACCAGTGTTACCACAGGTACTTCCCACCACAGTGTTACCACAGGTACTTCCCACCAGTGTTACCACAGGTACTTCCCACCACAGTGTTACTACAGGTACTTCCCACCACAGTGTTACTACAGGTACTTCCCACCACAGTGTTACCACAGGTACTTCCCACCACAGTGTTACCACTGGTACTTCCCACTACAGTGTTACCACAGGTACTTCCCACCACAGTGTTACCACAGGTACTTCCCACCAGTGTTACCACAGGTACTTCCCACCACAGTGTTACCACAGGTACTTCCCACCAGTGTTACCACAGGTACTTCCCACCACAGTGTTACCACAGGTACTTCCCACCACAGTGTTACTACAGGTACTTCCCACCAGTGTTACCACAGGTACTTCCCACCACAGTGTTACCACAGGTACTTCCCACCACAGTGTTACCACAGGTACTTCCCACCAGTGTTACCATAGGTTATTCCCACCACAGTGTTGCCACAGGTACTTCCGACTACAGTGTTACCACAGGTACTTCCCACCACAGTGTTACCACAGGTACTTCCCACCACAGTGTTACTACAGGTACTTCCCACCAGTGTTACCACAGGTACTTCCCACCACAGTGTTACCACAGGTACTTCCCACCAGTGTTACCACAGGTACTTCCCACCACAGTGTTACTACAGGTACTTCCCACCACAGTGTTACCACAGGTACTTCCCACCAGTGTTACCACAGGTACTTCCCACCACAGTGTTGCCACAGGTACTTCCCACCACAGTGTTACCACAGGTACTTCCCACCACAGTGTTACCACAGGTACTTCCCACCAGTGTTACCACAGGTACTTCCCACCACAGTGTTACTACAGGTACTTCCCACCAGTGTTACCACAGGTACTTCCCACCACAGTGTTACCACAGGTACTTCCCACCAGTGTTACCACAGGTACTTCCCACCACAGTGTTACTACAGGTACTTCCCACCACAGTGTTACCACAGGTACTTCCCACCAGTGTTACCATCGGTTATTCCCACCACAGTGTTGCCACAGGTACTTCCGACTACAGTGTTACCACAGGTACTTCCCACCACAGTGTTACCACAGGTACTTCCCACCACAGTGTTACTACAGGTACTTCCCACCAGTGTTACCACAGGTACTTCCCACCACAGTGTTACCACAGGTACTTCCCACCAGTGTTACCACAGGTACTTCCCACCACAGTGTTACCACAGGTACTTCCCACCACAGTGTTACCACAGGTACTTCCCACCAGTGTTACCACAGGTACTTCCCACAACAGTGTTACCACAGGTACTTCCCACCAGTGTTACCACAGGTACTTCCCACCAGTGTTACTACAGGTACTTCCCACCACAGTGTTACCACAGGTACTTCCCTCCAGTGTTACCACAGGTTCTTCCCACTACAGTGTTGCCACAGGTACTTCCCACCAGTGTTACCACAGGTACTTCCCACCACAGTGTTGCCACAGGTACTTCCCACCACAGTGTTGCCACAGGTACTTCCCTCCAGTGTTACCACAGGTTCTTCCCACTACAGTGTTGCCACAGGTACTTCCCACCAGTGTTACCACAGGTACTTCCCACCAGTGTTGCCACAGGTACTTCCCACGACAGTGTTGCCACAGGTACTTCCCACCACAGTGTTGCCACAGGTACTTCCCACAACAGTGTTACCACAGGTACTTCCATTATTGTATTATGTGACATATTTAACACTATGATAAACTCTCCCCCCCCCCCTTATATACCTGAATTTACCTGAAGGCCACTAGTGGCCTCGACGAGGACAGGAAGCCCGCGGCTTGTCAAAGGAGCCCCCAATTTGCCTTGCAAAATAATGGTAATAATTGCAGTGGAATATTTTTTACAGTATTTAAGTATAGAGGAAAGTGACAGTGGTAGAGGAAAGTGACAGTGGTAGAGGAAAGTGACAGGGAGACACTTACCTGTAGACGTCAACCAGCTGGAGATGCGGTTACCTGTCACAGGTAAATGTTAACATTGTTAGTATATAAAATGTTAACATTGTCAGTATATAAACATCGTCACTTAACATTACAAGACGCGGTGTTGCCACCGTGCACAGTCTTTACTATTAACGTTAATTAGTACAATTCGTGACTATTATCACATGTGTGTATATTTACGATCATACACACACACACACACACACACACACACACACACACACACACACACACACACACACACACACACACACACACACACACACACACACACACACACACACACACACACACACACACACACACACATACACACACACACACACACACACACACACACACACACACACACACACACACACACATACACACACACACACACACACACACACACACACACACACACACACACACACACACACATACACACACACACACACACACACACACACACACACACATACACACACATATCGAAAAAAATAACTGAGCTAAGGCACACAGAGACAATAGTTTCCTCAACTTATTTAATATCAATATGTTCACACTTGAATTAAAAAAAAACTATACAAAAGGCCCAAAAAATTGTCTATTCAATATACGAAATAACAAAAAATATATAATATAGAAAGAATTTCATCCCACAATTTGAAAGAAGTGAAGGAATACCTGGTACTCACAGAATATGAGGCACAGAATATGAGGTACTCACAGAATATGAGGCACAGAATATGAGGCACTCACAGAATATGAGGCACTCACAGAATATGAGGCACTCACAGAATATGAGGTACTCACAGAATATGAGGCACTCACAGAATATGAGGTACTCACAGAATATGAGGTACTCACAGAATATGAGGTACTCACAGAATATGAGGTACTCACAGAATATGAGGTACTCACAGAATATGAGGTACTCACAGAATATGAGGTACTCACAGAATATGAGGTACTCACAGAATATGAGGTACTCACAGAATATGAGGCACAGAATATGAGGTACTCACAGAATATGAGGTACTCACAGAATATGAGGCACAGAATATGAGGTACTCACAGAATATGAGGTACTCACAGAATATGAGGTACTCACAGAATATGAGGTACTCACAGAATATGAGGTACTCACAGAATATGAGGTACTCACAGAATATGAGGTACTCACAGAATATGAGGTACTCACAGAATATGAGGTACTCACAGAATATGAGGCACAGAATATGAGGTACTCACAGAATATGAGGCACAGAATATGAGGTACTCACAGAATATGAGGCACAGAATATGAGGTACTCACAGAATATGAGGCACAGAATATGAGGTACTCACAGAATATGAGTACTCACAGAATATGAGGTACTCACAGAATATGGAAGGTACTCACAGAATACTGAGGTACTCACAGAATAGAGGTACCCAGATATATGAGGTACTCACAGAATATGAGGTACTCACAGAATATGAGGTACTCACAGAATATGAGTACTCACAGATATGGTACTCCAGAGATGAGGTACTCACAGAATACTGGTACTCACAGAATATGAGGTACTCACAGAATATGAGGTACTCACAGAATATGAGGTACTCACAGAATACTAGGTACTCACAGAATAATGAGGTACTCACAGAATATGAGGTACTCACAGAATATGAGGTACTCACAGAATATGAGGTACTCACAGAATACTGAGTACTCACAGAATACTGAGGTACTCACAGAATATGAGGTACTCACAGAATATGAGGTACTCACAGAATATGAGGTACTCACAGAATATGAGGTACTCACAGAATATGAGGTACTCACAGCATATGAGGTACTCACAGAATACTGAGGTACTCACAGAATATGAGGTACTCACAGAATATGAGGTACTCACAGAATATGAGGTACTCACAGAATATGAGGTACTCACAGAATATGAGGTACTCACAGAATATGAGGTACTCACAGAATATGAGGTACTCACAGAATATGAGGTACTCACAGAATATGAGGTACTCACAGAATACCTGGTACTCACAGAATATGAGGTACTCACAGAATATGAGGTACTCACAGAATATGAGGTACTCACAGAATATGAGGTACTCACAGAATACCTGGTACTCACAGAATATGAGGTACTCACAGAATATGAGGTACTCACAGAATATGAGGTACTCACAGAATATGAGGTACTCACAGAATATGAGGTACTCACAGAATATGAGGTACTCACAGAATATGAGGTACTCACAGAATACTGAGGTACTCACAGAATATGAGGTACTCACAGAATATGAGGTACTCACAGAATATGAGGTACTCACAGAATATGAGGTACTCACAGAATACCTGAGGTACTCACAGAATATGAGGTACTCACAGAATATGAGGTACTCACAGAATATGAGGTACTCACAGAATATGAGGTACTCACAGAATATGAGGTACTCACAGAATATGAGGTACTCACAGAATATGAGGTACTCACAGAATACCTGGTACTCACAGAATATGAGGTACTCACAGAATATGAGGTACTCACAGAATATGAGGTACTCACAGAATATGAGGTACTCACAGAATATACTGGTACTCACAGAATATGAGGTACTCACAGAATATGAGGTACTCACAGAATATGAGGTACTCACAGAATATGAGGTACTCACAGAATACCTGAGGTACTCACAGAATATGAGGTACTCACAGAATATGAGGTACTCACAGAATACCTGGTACTCACAGAATATGAGGTACTCACAGAATATGAGGTACTCACAGAATATGAGGTACTCACAGAATATGAGGTACTCACAGAATATGAGGTACTCACAGAATATGAGGTACTCACAGAATATGAGGTACTCACAGAATATGAGGTACTCACAGAATATGAGGTACACACAGAATATGAGGTACTCACAGAATATGAGGTACTCACAGAATATGAGGTACTCACAGAATATGAGGTACTCACAGAATACCTGGTACTCACAGAATATGAGGTACTCACAGAATATGAGGTACTCACAGAATATGAGGTACTCACAGAATATGAGGTACTCACAGAATACCTGGTACTCACAGAATATGAGGTACTCACAGAATATGAGGTTCTCACAGAATATGAGGTACTCACAGAATATGAGGTACTCACAGAATATGAGGTACTCACAGAATATGAGGTACTCACAGAATATGAGGTACTCACAGAATATGAGGCACTCACAGAATATGAGGTACACACAGAATATGAGGTACTCACAGAATATGAGGTACTCACAGAATATGAGGTACACACAGAATATGAGGTACTCACAGAATATGAGGTACTCACAGAATATGAGGTACTCACAGAATATGAGGTACTCACAGAATATGAGGTACTCACAGAATATGAGGTACTCACAGAATATGAGGTACTCACAGAATATGAGGTACTCACAGAATATGAGGTACTCACAGAATATGAGGTACACACAGAATATGAGGTACTCACAGAATATGAGGTACTCACAGAATATGAGGTACTCACAGAATATGAGGTACTCACAGAATATGAGGTACTCACAGAATATGAGGTACTCACAGAATATGAGGTACTCACAGAATATGAGGTACTCACAGAATATGAGGTACTCACAGAATATGAGGTACTCACAGAATATGAGGTACTCACAGAATATGAGGTACTCACAGAATATGAGGTACACACAGAATATGAGGTACTCACAGAATATGAGGTACTCACAGAATATGAGGTACTCACAGAATATGAGGTACTCACAGAATATGAGGTACTCACAGAATATGAGGTACTCACAGAATATGAGGTACTCACAGAATATGAGGTACTCACACAATATGAGGTACTCACAGAATATGAGGTACACACAGAATATGAGGTACTCACAGAATATGAGGTACTCACAGAATATGAGGTACTCACAGAATATGAGGTACACACAGAATATGAGGTACTCACAGAATATGAGGTACTCACAGAATATGAGGTACTCACAGAATATGAGGTACACACAGAATATGAGGTACACACAGAATATGAGGTACTCACAGAATATGAGGTACTCACAGAATATGAGGTACTCACAGAATATGAGGTACTCACAGAATATGAGGTACTCACAGAATATGAGGCACAGAATATGAGGTACTCACAGAATATGAGGTACTCACAGAATATGAGGTACACACAGAATATGAGGTACTCACAGAATATGAGGTACTCACAGAATATGAGGCACAGAATATGAGGTACTCACAGAATATGAGGTACTCACAGAATATGAGGTACTCACAGAATATGAGGTACTCACAGAATATGAGGTACTCACAGAATATGAGGTACTCACAGAATATGAGGTACTCACAGAATATGAGGTACTCACAGAATATGAGGTACTCACAGAATATGAGGTACTCACAGAATATGAGGTACTCACAGAATATGAGGTACTCACAGAATATGAGGTACTCACAGAATATGAGGTTCTCACAGAATATGAGGTACTCACAGAATATGAGGTACTCACAGAATATGAGGTACTCACAGAATATGAGGTACTCACAGAATATGAGGTACTCACAGAATATGAGGTACTCACAGAATATGAGGTACTCACAGAATATGAGGTACTCACAGAATATGAGGTACTCACAGAATATGAGGTACTCACAGAATATGAGGTTCTCACAGAATATGAGGTACTCACAGAATATGAGGTTCTCACAGAATATGAGGTACTCACAGAATATGAGGTACTCACAGAATATCTGGACGCCAGACAGACCCCAGTTAAAGAAGAGGCGGTTCACTGCTTCTGTGTTCTCTGTGGAAGATACATAGCTGTTAGTGATACATATTATTAGTGGTCATGTGTCCGTACACTGTTGTTAGTGGTCATGTGTCCGTACACTGTTGTTAGTGGTCATGTGTCCGTACACTGTTGTTAGTGGTCATGTGTCCGTACACTGTTGTTAGTGGCCATGTGTCCGTACACTGTTGTTAGTGATCATGTGTCCGTACACTGTTGTTAGTGGCCATGTGTCCGTACACTGTTGTTAGTGGCCATGTGTCCGTACACTGTTGTTAGTGGCCATGTGTACACTGTTGTTAGTGGCCATGTGTACACTGTTGTTAGTGGTCATGTGTCCGTACACTGTTGTTAGTGGCCATGTGTCCGTACACTGTTGTTAGTGGTCATGTGTCCGTACACTGTTGTTAGTGATCATGTGTCCGTACACTGTTGTTAGTGGCCATGTGTCCGTACACTGTTGTTAGTGATCATGTGTCCGTACACTGTTGTTAGTGGCCATGTGTCCGTACACTGTTGTTAGTGGTCATGTGTCCGTACACTGTTGTTAGTGATCATGTGTCCGTACACTGTTGTTAGTGGTCATGTGTCCGTACACTGTTGTTAGTGGCCATGTGTCCGTACACTGTTGTTAGTGGCCATGTGTCCGTACACTGTTGTTAGTGGCCATGTGTACACTGTTGTTAGTGGTCATGTGTACACTGTTGTTAGTGGTCATGTGTCCGTACACTGTTGTTAGTGGCCATGTGTCCGTACACTGTTGTTAGTGATCATGTGTACACTGTTGTTAGTGGCCATGTGTCCGTACACTGTTGTTAGTGGCCATGTGTCCGTACACTGTTGTTAGTGATCATGTGTCCGTACACTGTTGTTAGTGATCATGTGTACACTGTTGTTAGTGGCCATGTGTCCGTACACTGTTGTTAGTGGCCATGTGTCCGTACACTGTTGTTAGTGATCATGTGTACACTGTTGTTAGTGGCCATGTGTCCGTACACTGTTGTTAGTGGCCATGTGTCCGTACACTGTTGTTAGTGATCATGTGTCCGTACACTGTTGTTAGT
The DNA here is from genome assembly GCF_040958095.1 of Procambarus clarkii. Classification (NCBI taxonomy): domain Eukaryota; kingdom Metazoa; phylum Arthropoda; class Malacostraca; order Decapoda; family Cambaridae; genus Procambarus; species Procambarus clarkii. The sequence continues at coordinate 39,277,555 of NC_091163.1, forward strand.
GATCATGTGTACACTGTTGTTAGTGGCCATGTGTCCGTACACTGTTGTTAGTGATCATGTGTCCGTACACTGTTGTTAGTGATCATGTGTACACTGTTGTTAGTGGCCATGTGTCCGTACACTGTTGTTAGTGGCCATGTGTCCGTACACTGTTGTTAGTGGTCATGTGTCCGTACACTGTTGTTAGTGGCCATGTGTACACTGTTGTTAGTGGCCATGTGTCCGTACACTGTTGTTAGTGGCCATGTGTCCGTACACTGTTGTTAGTGGCCATGTGTACACTGTTGTTAGTGGTCATGTGTCCGTACACTGTTGTTAGTGGTCATGTGTCCGTACACTGTTGTTAGTGGCCATGTGTACACTGTTGTTAGTGGTCATGTGTCCGTACACTGTTGTTAGTGATCATGTGTACACTGTTGTTAGTGGCCATGTGTCCGTACACTGTTGTTAGTGGCCATGTGTCCGTACACTGTTGTTAGTGGCCATGTGTCCGTACACTGTTGTTAGTGGCCATGTGTACACTGTTGTTAGTGGCCATGTGTCCGTACACTGTTGTTAGTGGTCATGTGTCCGTACACTGTTGTTAGTGGCCATGTGTCCGTACACTGTTGTTAGTGGCCATGTGTCCGTACACTGTTGTTAGTGGCCATTTGTACACTGTTGTTAGTGGCCATGTGTACACTGTTGTTAGTGGTCATGTGTCCGTACACTGTTGTTAGTGGTCATGTGTACACTGTTGTTAGTGGTCATGTGTCCGTACACTGTTGTTAGTGGCCATGTGTCCGTACACTGTTGTTAGTGGTCATGTGTACACTGTTGTTAGTGATCATGTGTCCGTACACTGTTGTTACCTGGTACCCACCCATTACCTGGTACTCACCCATTACCTGCTACCCACCCATTACCTGGTACTCACCCATTACCTGCTACCCACCCATTACCTGCCACCCACCATTACCTGCCACCCACCCATTACCTGCCACCCACCATTACCTGCCACCCACCCATTACCTGCCACCCACCATTACCTGCCACCCACCCATTACCTGCCACCCACCATTACCTGCCACCCACCCATTACCTGCTACCCACCCATTACCTGCCACCCACCCATTACCTGCCACCCACCATTACCTGCCACCCACCCATTACCTGCTACCCACCCATTACCTGCCACCCACCCATTACCTGCTACCCACCCATTACCTGCCACCCACCCATTACCTGCCACCCACCATTACCTGCCACCCACCCATTACCTGCTACCCACCCATTACCTGCCACCCACCCATTACCTGCCACCCACCATTACCTGCCACCCACCCATTACCTGCCACCCACCATTACCTGCCACCCACCCATTACCTGCCACCCACCATTACCTGCCACCCACCCATTACCTGCCACCCACCCATTACCTGCCACCCACCATTACCTGCCACCCACCCATTACCTGCCACCCACCCATTACCTGCCACCCACCATTACCTGCCACCCACCCATTACCTGCCACCCACCCATTACCTGCCACCCACCCATTACCTGCCACCCACCCATTACCTGCCACCCACCCATTACCTGCCACCCACCATTACCTGCCACCCACCCATTACCTGCCACCCACCATTACCTGCCACCCACCCATTACCTGCCACCCACCATTACCTGCCACCCACCCATTACCTGCCACCCACCATTACCTGCCACCCACCCATTACCTGCCACCCACCCATTACCTGCCACCCACCATTACCTGCCACCCACCCATTACCTGCCACCCACCCATTACCTGCCACCCACCATTACCTGCCACCCACCCATTACCTGCCACCCACCATTACCTGCCACCCACCCATTACCTGGTACCCACCATTACCTGCCACCCACCCATTACCTGCCACCCACCCATTACCTGCCACCCACCATTACCTGCCACCCACCCATTACCTGCCACCCACCATTACCTGCCACCCACCCATTACCTGCTACCCACCCATTACCTGCCACCCACCCATTACCTGCCACCCACCCATTACCTGCCACCCACCATTACCTGCCACCCACCATTACCTGCTACCCACCCATTACCTGCCACCCACCCATTACCTGCCACCCACCATTACCTGCCACCCACCCATTACCTGCTACCCACCCATTACCTGCCACCCACCCATTACCTGCCACCCACCATTACCTGCCACCCACCCATTACCTGCCACCCACCCATTACCTGCCACCCACCATTACCTGCCACCCACCCATTACCTGCCACCCACCCATTACCTGCCACCCACCATTACCTGCCACCCACCCATTACCTGCCACCCACCCATTACCTGCCACCCACCATTACCTGCCACCCACCCATTACCTGCCACCCACCATTACCTGCCACCCACCCATTACCTGCCACCCACCATTACCTGCCACCCACCCATTACCTGCCACCCACCATTACCTGCCACCCACCCATTACCTGCTACCCACCCATTACCTGCCACCCACCCATTACCTGCCACCCACCATTACCTGCCACCCACCATTACCTGCCACCCACCCATTACCTGCCACCCACCATTACCTGCCACCCACCATTACCTGCCACCCACCATTACCAGGAAGGTTCACCGTGCTGGGCCACCATTAACACTACACCTTAAGGGACCCACCTGCCGCTCCCTCACCCTCGTCCTCCTGTAACAAACAACAAATTACTCCATTACATAACATAACATTACATAACATTACATAACAAAAATAAAGAAAATTTTCAAACATATATATATATATATATATATATATATATATATATATATATATATATATATATATATATATATTATTAAATATGACCGAAAAAGTAAGATTAATAATTCTAACACGAATTTTCTCAATCTTTCGTACATTTCTTTTCACTGTTGGAGGTAAATCAAAAATCAATTCTCCAAAATTCATTTTTTATTTCTAGTCTGACGCGACACGAGCGCGTTTCGTAAAACTTATTACATTTTCAAAGACTTTAGTTTACAAATACACAACTGAATAGAACTTTACGCATCTCCGATTTTATATCTACATTTGAGTGAGGTGGATGGGGTGAGGTGGCATTAATAGGGTATTAACACAAGACAGAACAAGAGGTGGTATTAATAGAGTATTAATTTCATCAACACAAGACAGAACACGAAACAATGGGTATTGAATAGAAGTGTTTGTAGAAAGCCTATTGGTCCATATTTCTTGATGCTTCTATATTGGAGCGGAGTCTTGAGGTGCCTGCCCTCTTGGGGACTGTAAGCTCCAAAAAACCCAGTATATAGGCAAGACAACAACATTTCTTTCTAGGCGTTTAACGATGCATAAGCAACAGGGCTCCATTAAGGAACATATAATCTCTTCCCACAACCAAACCATCGCCAGAGAAATCCTAGTAAACAACACAGAAATCATCGATAGATACAGCGATAGCAGGCGGCTTGACGTTTGCGAGGCACTACACATCAAGAAGTCAACACCAGCAATCAACAGCCAATTATTGCACAACTATATTCTACCCACCTCAAGACTCCGCTCCAATATAGAAGCATCAAGAAATATGGACCAATAGGCTTTCTACAAACACTTCTATTCAATACCCATTGTTTCGTGTTCTGTCTTGTGTTGATGAAATTAATACCCTATTAATGCCACCTCACCCCATCCACCTCACTCAAATGTAGATATAAAATCGGAGATGCGTAAAGTTCTATTCAGTTGTGTATTTGTAAACTAAAGTCTTTGAAAATGTAATAAGTTTTACGAAACGCGCTCGTGTCGCGTCAGACTAGAAATAAAAAATGAATTTTGGAGAATTGATTTTTGATTTACCTCCAACAGTGAAAAGAAATGTACGAAAGATTGAGAAAATTCGTGTTAGAATTATTAATCTTACTTTTTCGGTCATATTTAATAATATATATATATATATATATATATATATATATATATATATATATATTTATTTATTTATTTATTTATTTATATATATATATACAAGAAGGTACATTGGGTTTGTGAGAATACATTGGATAGTACAGTATATACATTCTTGTAAAGCCACTAGTACGCACAGCGTTTCGGGCAGAAACGAAAAATATATTGTGCATAGTCGCTAATCTTGGAAAGTTCTTCACCGATTGCTCTGAAATTTTCACTCAACGTTCCATTCGCATCCGAGCAGTTATTATGTACACACTGTGTAGATGTCTGTCTGAAAAACTGTGGTGTTACAGAAACACAGTTTCTGAAAAGCTCAGTTTTTCATGAGAGGGAAATCTTCGAAACCTCTTCACCGATTGCTTTGAAATTTTGACACAACGTTGCATTCGAATAGGCGCGTCTTTTTATATATTTATTATATACATACCTCACCTGTGACAGGAAAAAATATGCTTGTTTTTAAAAACAGCGCCATCTGTTGGACGTAAGAGCAACACACGCTATACTAAATATGTTACGATTCCATTTCAGTGTTGCCGATTGCATTGACAAATTAAATTTTCATAGATTTCGATTTATTTTCAGTTCGATTAAATTATTTTCTTTGACATTGTGTTGGAATTAAGCTGTGTTGTTTACCGAACCGTTCATTTCCTGAGTATTGTTTATTTTTTAAATTTTTCATTTTTTTCATAACTTTTTTTTTTACTTTTTTTAATATAAAGAAATCCACAAGAGCCGTGATGAGGATTCGAACCTGCGTTCGGGAGCATCCCAAACACTGCCTTAATCGACTGAGCTACGACAGGGGTAAAAGACTTGAAACCGAAGTTCTACTGAACTTACTGGATCCTGCAGCCTCTCCGAGGCACAAACCAGGATTTTACACAACTCCCCCCTGCACCCGAGCTATGTTAATAGGCCGTTCTCCCTCTTCGCCCTTACATCATTACACACAGAGATCACACTAACGTGATGCATCAAATGAACATCAATAATTTGTTCAGTTGATGCATCACGTTAGTGTGATCTCTGTGTGTTTTTGTATATCTTTCAGTGACTGGAACATCAGATCATTTGGGAATACATCGGACGAGGGAGTAGGGAATGGTGGGGAGGACAAGGGACCGGGAAGGTTGCTGAGCCACAGCAACGCGTGCCCGGGTACAGCTAGTAAGATGTATCAATGAGATACAGCTATATTTATGATGTATCAATGAGAAAATGTGTCGGAGTGGTGAGTCCCAGACCGGTAGTATCCCGGTCCACCACCAGGGCTGGACCGGTAGTATCCCGGTCCACCACCAGGGCTGGACCGGTAGTATCCCGGTCCACCACCAGGGCTGGACCGGTAGTATCCTGGTCCACCACCAGGGCTGGACCTGGTCAATGGACGCACCCAATCATCCCACCTAACCTATCCAGACCGATTGGTTGAATCTGTAAACTTCGCGACATATTTCCCGGGAGGACTGATTGTATATCATTGTTGTTGTGAGGAGTTTACATTGAGGATAGAGTGTACCTTAAGAGAGGCTGCGAGGTGCAGCCCGGCCACCACCACAACCCCGATGATCACTACTGCTCGCATGACTGCCGGCACGTATACCTCCTCTCACGTCTGGTGGGCGACTGTCGGGGAGCTGCTTGTGCCCCGCCTCCTCTTCTCTTCTGCGTCACGCATGCGCACTCGTTTCACCCACGCCTTACATGTGTCGTGGGTGTTGATGTCATAGTGGGCTTCGTTGGTAGCCCTTGTGTCGTGGGTGGGGATGTCATAGTGGGCTTCGTAATAACCTTCAACCACCTTCAAGATGAATATGATGAGTGAGTATGCATTCAGGGAGGTCTCGGGGGGGGGGGGGGAGGTGTGCACAGGTGTCCAGTTACACCTGCACAAACACACCTGTTTAAACACCTGTAATGATATGTCACCAACGCTCCTCATGTCACCTGTTTACGTTGAGTCATTGTAATCAACGTTATTTGAAGTGCTGTCAACCTGTCACTGCCAGGCACGTCTGGTGCCTGGTGGTGGCACAGTGTCACTGCCAGGCACGTCTGGTGCCTGGTGGTGGCACAGTGCCACGTGAAAGACTTATACCAAAGGTAGAGGTTCATGGTATTGGGGGTGCTATATTAAGCTGGATTAGGGCATGGCTATACCAAAGGTAGAGGCTCATGGTATTGGGGGTGCTATATTAAGCTGGATTAGGGCATGGCTATACCAAAGGTAGAGGTTCATGGTATTGGGGGTGCTATATTAACTTGGATTAGGGCATGGCTATACCAAAGGTAGAGGTTCATGGTATTGGGGGCGCTATAATAAGTTGGATTAGGGCATGGCTATACCAAAGGTAGAGGTTCATGGTATTGGGGGTGCTATATTAAGCTGGATTAGGGCATGGCTATACCAAAGGAAACAGAGTTAGTATAAATGGGGTTAAGTCAGAGTGGGATAATGTTGTTAGTGGAGTACCTCAGGGCTCTGTCCTGGGACCTCTGTTGTTTATAATAATATAAATGATTTAGATTCAGGTTTGAGTAGCAACATTTGCAAATTTGCTGATGATAGAAAAAACAGGAGGAAAATAAACACGGAAAAAGATTCACTACCACTTCAAGACGATCTAAATAAAGTTTTGAAATGGTCAAAAGACAGAGCCTTGAGGCACTCCACTTACAATAGTTCCCACTCTGACTTAACCCTATTTATACTAACTCTGTTTCCTTTGGTATAGCCATGCCCTAATCCAACTTAATATAGCGCCCCCAATACCATGAGCCTCTACCTTTGGTATAACCATGCCCTAATCCAACTTAATATAGCGCCCCCAATACCATGAGCCTCTACCTTTGGTATAACCATGCCCTAATCCAGCTTAATATAGCACCCCCAATACCATGAGCCTCTACCTTTGGTATAACCATGCCCTAATCCAGCTTAATATAGCACCCCCAATACCATGAGCCTCTATCTTTGGTATAGCCATGCCCTAATCCAGCTTAATATAGCACCCCCAATACCATGAGCCTCTACCTTTGGTATAACCATGCCCTAATCCAGCTTAATATAGCACCCCCAATACCATGAGCCTCTACCTTTGGTATAACCATGCCCTAATCCAGCTTAATATAGCACCCCCAATACCATGAGCCTCTACCTTTGGTATAGCCATGCCCTAATCCAACTTAATATAGCGCCCCCAATACCATGAGCCTCTATCTTTGGTATAGCCATGCCCTAATCCAGCTTAATATAGCACCCCCAATACCATGAGCCTCTACCTTTGGTATAGCCATGCCCTAATCCAGCTTAATATAGCACCCCCAATACCATGAACCTCTACCTTTGGTATATCCATGCCCTAATCCAGCTTAATATAGCACCCCCAATACCATGAGCCTCTACCTTTGGTATAACCATGCCCTAATCCAGCTTAATATAGCACCCCCAATACCATGAGCCTCTACCTTTGGTATAGCCATGCCCTAATCCAGCTTAATATAGCACCCCCAATACCATGAGCCTCTACCTTTGGTATAACCATGCCCTAATCCAGCTTAATATAGCACCCCCAATACCATGAGCCTCTACCTTTGGTATAACCATGCCCTAATCCAGCTTAATATAGCACCCCCAATACCATGAACCTCTACCTTTGGTATATCCATGCCCTAATCCAGCTTAATATAGCACCCCCAATACCATGAGCCTCTACCTTTGGTATAACCATGCCCTAATCCAGCTTAATATAGCACCCCCAATACCATGAGCCTCTACCTTTGGTATAGCCATGCCCTAATCCAGCTTAATATAGCACCCCCAATACCATGAGCCTCTACCTTTGGTATAACCATGCCCTAATCCAGCTTAATATAGCACCCCCAATACCATGAGCCTCTACCTTTGGTATAACCATGCCCTAATCCAGCTTAATATAGCACCCCCAATACCATGAGCCTCTACCTTTGGTATAACCATGCCCTAATCCAGCTTAATATAGCACCCCCAATACCATGAGCCTCTACCTTTGGTATAGCCATGCCCTAATCCAACTTAATATAGCGCCCCCAATACCATGAGCCTCTATCTTTGGTATAGCCATGCCCTAATCCAGCTTAATATAGCACCCCCAATACCATGAGCCTCTACCTTTGGTATAGCCATGCCCTAATCCAGCTTAATATAGCACCCCCAATACCATGAACCTCTACCTTTGGTATAGCCATGCCCTAATCCAGCTTAATATAGCACCCCCAATACCATGAGCCTCTACCTTTGGTATAACCATGCCCTAATCCAGCTTAATATAGCACCCCCAATACCATGAGCCTCTACCTTTGGTATAACCATGCCCTAATCCAGCTTAATATAGCACCCCCAATACCATGAGCCTCTACCTTTGGTATAGCCATGCCCTAATCCAACTTAATATAGCGCCCCCAATACCATGAGCCTCTATCTTTGGTATAGCCATGCCCTAATCCAGCTTAATATAGCACCCCCAATACCATGAGCCTCTACCTTTGGTATAGCCATGCCCTAATCCAGCTTAATATAGCACCCCCAATACCATGAACCTCTACCTTTGGTATATCCATGCCCTAATCCAGCTTAATATAGCACCCCCAATACCATGAGCCTCTACCTTTGGTATAACCATGCCCTAATCCAGCTTAATATAGCACCCCCAATACCATGAGCCTCTACCTTTGGTATAGCCATGCCCTAATCCAGCTTAATATAGCACCCCCAATACCATGAGCCTCTACCTTTGGTATAACCATGCCCTAATTGATTGGAAAGTCTTGGGTATGGGGTGTGGGCCGGTCTTGGAGCGAGACATGAACCCAGCGATAGGTGACTTAAATGGGGATTTCGATGTGGATTCAATATATAACTTATTTAAGAATATTCTAAACAAAGCACAGGAACGTAGTATACCATACAAATTGAATAGATCGAATACTAATGACCCAAAGTGGATAACAAAGAATTTGAAGAACCTTATAGGTAAAAAGAGAGCTTGGTACAAAAGGATTAAAAATGGGGAGGTCACTTTAGAACAGGAATTCGTACAACTGGTTAGAAATGTTAAAAAAGAGATAAGGAAAGCAAAAAGAAACTATGAAGTTCGCATAGCAGGGCAAGCAAAGACAAATCCTAAAGGGTTTTTTCAGTTATATCGTACTAAGACTAGGGAAAGGATAGGTCCATTAAAAACTGAGACAGGTCAAATAACAGATAGTGATGAAGAGATGAGTAGTATTTTTAATAAATATTTTGTATCTATATTTACTAAAGAGGAACTTAACAATATGCCTTCAGCCGAACAAGTCTATGTGGGTGGGGACGAGGACAGGTTGACGAGTTTAACAGTTACCAGGGAGGATGTTCTTAAACAAATAGTAAAACTCAAACCAAACAAATCCCCAGGGCCGGATGAAGTGTTTGCCAGGGTGCTAAGCAACGAAGAGAAAGGAAGCGCAGGCCCCTCAGAAAGTAAAGGAAGTACCTAAGCAAACATTAGTTGTGGGAGATTCCCAGATAAGGCATTTGGATAGAACGTTTTGTGCTAGAGATAGGGGGAACAGGTTAAGGGTTTGCTATCCCGGAGCTGGCATTGGTGATATTATAAACAACATGAATGATATTATGGCTGGTAATGGGAACAATCCCATTATTTGCATTAGCGTGGGAGGAAATGATGTTGGTCGAGTCAGGAGTGAGGAACTGATTCAGAGGTATAAAACAGCCATAGAATTAGTTAGGAGCAAGGGAGGAATCCCGATCATATGTGGCATTCTTCCAAGAAAGGGAGTGGGAAATGAATGGATATCGAGGGCACTTGGTGTCAATTGCCGGCTGGAAAGATATTGCAAATCAAATGCAATATCTTTCATAGACAACTGGGAACACTTCTATGGAAGAAATGAAATGTATGCTCGTGATGGGGTGCATCTATCGAGAGCTGGGGTTGTTGCTGTTGCGAACTCGCTAGAAGAAGTGGTTAGAGGTGTTTGTTTGGGTTTAAACTGTTAGTAGATAGAGGAATGGGAATTGATTTGGAGGAAGGAGGTAATAAAAGTATGTGTTTGTGGGAGAAAGGAATTGGCAAAACTATCAGGGAAAGAGAAGGTCCGCAAAATAACAATTCACTTAGGGTATATTACACTAACAGTAGAAGTCTAAGAAATAAAATTAACGAATTAAATGCTCTTGTCTGCACAGAAAAAATAGATATTATTGCACTTACCGAAACGTGGATGAATGTAGAAAATAGAGAACTATTAGCTGAATATCAAATATATGGATTTAAACTATTTCACACAGATAGATATATTAGACGAGGAGGTGGAGTAGCCATATATGTTAGGGACAATTTGAAATGTAGTCTCAAAGAGGGAATCAAAACAGAGCCACACACAGAAACTATTTGGATTGAATTAAACGAAAAAGCTAATAATATTATAATAGGAGTAATATATAGGCCACCAAATTTAGACAGAATGGAAGCAAAGCATCTATGGGATGAAATATCTAGAGCATCTAGATCTAACAGTATTTATGTCATGGGTGACTTTAATTTTAGCGGAATAAACTGGTTGAACAAAACAGGGAATAGTGAAGCAGAAGATTTTCTAGAATTAATTGACGATTGCTTTCTTACGCAACACATTAAGGAACCAACACGGGAAAATAATATTTTAGATTTAGTGTTAACTAACAGGGAAACGCAAATTAATGACATCGAAATAGGGAGTGAGCTAGGGAGCAGTGATCACAAAGAAATCAGATTTAGCATAGAATGGAATAGACCAGTAGGAGAAAATTCTGTTAAAGTGCCAGATTTTCGAAAAGCTGATTTTAATAGCCTAAGAAATTTTTTGGGTCAAATTGATTGGAAAGTCTTGGGTATGGGGTGTGGGCCGGTCTTGGAGCGAGACATGAACCCAGCGATAGGTGACTTAAATGGGGATTTCGATGTGGATTCAATATATAACTTATTTAAGAATATTCTAAACAAAGCACAGGAACGTAGTATACCATACAAATTGAATAGATCGAATACTAATGACCCAAAGTGGATAACAAAGAATTTGAAGAACCTTATAGGTAAAAAGAGAGCTTGGTACAAAAGGATTAAAAATGGGGAGGTCACTTTAGAACAGGAATTCGTACAATTGGTTAGAAATGTTAAAAAAGAGATAAGGAAAGCAAAAAGAAACTATGAAGTTCGCATAGCAGGGCAAGCAAAGACAAATCCTAAAGGGTTTTTTCAGTTATATCGTACTAAGACTAGGGAAAGGATAGGTCCATTAAAAACTGAGACAGGTCAAATAACAGATAGTGATGAAGAGATGAGTAGTATTTTTAATAAATATTTTGTATCTGTATTTACTAAAGAGGAACTTAACAATATGCCTTCAGCCGAACAAGTCTATGTGGGTGGGGACGAGGACAGGTTGACGAGTTTAGCAGTTACCAGGGAGGATGTTCTTAAACAAATAGTAAAACTCAAACCAAACAAATCCCCAGGGCCGGATGAAGTGTTTGCTAGGGTGCTTAAAGAATGCAAAGAGGAGCTTTGTGACCCACTGTCAACCATATTTAATAAATCAATAGAGTCAGGCAGAGTGCCAGAGTTTTGGAAAGTTGCTAATGTGATACCAGTTTTTAAGAAAGGAGATAGATCACTTGCGTCTAACTATCGACCAATTAGCCTAACGTCTATTGTGGGAAAGTTACTCGAATCTATAATAGCAAATAAAATTCGTCTTCATCTTGAAAAACATAAATTAATAATTGAGTCGCAACATGGTTTTATAAATGGCCGTTCATGTTTAACAAATTTGTTATCTTTTTATTCTAGCATTGTTGAGGCAGTTGATAGTGGTAAGGATTGCGATGTTGTATACCTTGACTTTAGCAAAGCTTTTGATACAGTGCCACATGAAAGACTGATTAAAAAGATAGAGTCTCATGGTATTGGGGGTGCTATATTAAGCTGGATTAGGGCATGGCTATACCAAAGGAAACAGAGAGTTAGTATAAATGGAATCAAGTCAGAGTGGGAAAATGTTGTAAGTGGAGTGCCTCAAGGCTCTGTCCTGGGACCTCTGTTGTTTATAATATATATAAATGATTTAGATTCAGGTTTGAGTAGCAACATTTGCAAATTTGCCGATGATACGAAAATCGGTAGGGAAATTAATTCGGAGGAGGACTCACTATCACTTCAAGTTGATCTAGATAGGGTTTTGAAATGGTCAAAGGATTGGCAGATGCAGTTTAATGCTGATAAATGTAAAGTTCTGAGGTTAGGTAATGATGATAGAGTTACAAGATACGAGCTAGATGGTGTTGTGATTGCGAAGTCGGATTGCGAAAGGGATCTGGGAGTTATGATTAGTAAGAATTTAAAACAAAAGGATCAATGCATAAATGTTCGTAATAAGGCAAATCGGACACTTGGATTTATTAATCGCAGCGTTAGTAACAAGACACCTGGTGTGGTTCTCAAGCTATATCTTGCTCTAGTTAGGCCCCATTTAGATTATGCAGTTCAGTTTTGGTCGCCATATTATAGAATGGATATAAATTCACTTGAACGTGTCCAGCGTAGGATGACTAAGTTAATTCCCCAAATTAGAAATCTTTCATATGAAGAAAGATTAACAAAGCTTAAGTTGCATTCACTGGAAAGGCGAAGAGTTAGGGGTGACATGATAGAGGTTTACAAGTGGATGAATGGACATAACCGGGGGGATATTGATAGGGTATTAAAAGTATCAACACAGGACAGAACACGAAACAATGGGTATAAATTGGATAAGTTTAGATTTAGGAAAGACTTGGGTAAATACTGGTTCAGTAACAGGGTTGTTGATTTGTGGAACCAATTGCCGCGTAACATTGTGGAGGTGGGGTCCCTCGATTGTTTCAAGCACGGGTTGGACAAGTATATGAGTGGGATTGGGTGGTTATAGAATAGGAGCTGCCTCGTATGGGCCAATAGGCCTTCTGCAGTTACCTTTGTTCTTATGTTCTTATGTTCTTATGTGCTTAAAGAATGCAAAGAGGAGCTTTGTGACCCACTGTCAACCATATTTAATAAATCAATAGAGTCAGGCAGAGTGCCAGAGTTTTGGAAAGTTGCTAATGTGATACCAGTTTTTAAGAAAGGAGATAGATCACTTGCGTCTAACTATCGACCAATTAGCCTAACGTCTATTGTGGGAAAGTTACTCGAATCTATAATAGCAAATAAAATTCGTCTTCATCTTGAAAAACATAAATTAATAATTGAGTCGCAACATGGTTTTATAAATGGCCGTTCATGTTTAACAAATTTGTTATCTTTTTATTCTAGCATTGTTGAGGCAGTTGATAGTGGTAAGGATTGCGATGTTGTATACCTTGACTTTAGCAAAGCTTTTGATACAGTGCCACATGAAAGACTGATTAAAAAAATAGAGCCTCATGGTATTGGGGGTGCTATATTAAGCTGGATTAGGGCATGGCTATACCAAAGGAAACAGAGAGTTAGTATAAATGGAATCAAGTCAGAGTGGGAAAATGTTGTAAGTGGAGTGCCTCAAGGCTCTGTCCTGGGACCTCTGTTGTTTATAATATATATAAATGATTTAGATTCAGGTTTGAGTAGCAACATTTGCAAATTTGCCGATGATACGAAAATCAGTAGGGAAATTAATTCGGAGGAGGACTCACTATCACTTCAAGTTGATCTAGATAGGGTTTTGAAATGGTCAAAGGATTGGCAGATGCAGTTTAATGCTGATAAATGTAAAGTTCTGAGGTTAGGTAATGATGATAGAGTTACAAGATACGAGCTAGATGGTGTTGTGATTGCGAAGTCGGATTGCGAAAGGGATCTGGGAGTTATGATTAGTAAGAATTTAAAACAAAAGGATCAATGCATAAATGTTCGTAATAAGGCAAATCGGACACTTGGATTTATTAATCGCAGCGTTAGTAACAAGACACCTGGTGTGGTTCTCAAGCTATATCTTGCTCTAGTTAGGCCCCATTTAGATTATGCAGTTCAGTTTTGGTCGCCATATTATAGAATGGATATAAATTCACTTGAACGTGTCCAGCGTAGGATGACTAAGTTAATTCCCCAAATTAGAAATCTTTCATATGAAGAAAGATTAACAAAGCTTAAGTTGCATTCACTGGAAAGGCGAAGAGTTAGGGGTGACATGATAGAGGTTTACAAGTGGATGAATGGACATAACCGGGGGGATATTAATAGGGTATTAAAAGTATCAACACAGGACAGAACACGAAACAATGGGTATAAATTGGACAAGTTTAGATTTAGGAAAGACTTGGGTAAATACTGGTTCAGTAACAGGGTTGTTGATTTGTGGAACCAATTGCCGCGTAACATTGTGGAGGTGGGGTCCCTCGATTGTTTCAAGCACGGGTTGGACAAGTATATGAGTGGGATTGGGTGGTTATAGAATAGGAGCTGCCTCGTATGGGCCAATAGGCCTTCTGCAGTTACCTTTGTTCTTATGTTCTTAATCCAGCTTAATATAGCACCCCCAATACCATGAGCCTCTACCTTTGGTATAACCATGCCCTAATCCAGCTTAATATAGCACCCCCAATACCATGAGCCTCTACCTTTGGTATAACCATGCCCTAATCCAGCTTAATATAGCACCCCCAATACCATGAGCCTCTACCTTTGGTATAGCCATGCCCTAATCCAACTTAATATAGCGCCCCCAATACCATGAGCCTCTATCTTTGGTATAGCCATGCCCTAATCCAGCTTAATATAGCACCCCCAATACCATGAGCCTCTACCTTTGGTATAGCCATGCCCTAATCCAGCTTAATATAGCACCCCCAATACCATGAACCTCTACCTTTGGTATAGCCATGCCCTAATCCAGCTTAATATAGCACCCCCAATACCATGAGCCTCTACCTTTGGTATAACCATGCCCTAATCCAGCTTAATATAGCACCCCCAATACCATGAGCCTCTACCTTTGGTATAGCCATGCCCTAATCCAGCTTAATATAGCACCCCCAATACCATGAGCCTCTACCTTTGGTATAACCATGCCCTAATCCAGCTTAATATAGCACCCCCAATACCATGAGCCTCTATCTTTGGTATAACCATGCCCTAATCCAGCTTAATATAGCACCCCGAATACCATGAGCCTCTACCTTTGGTATAACCATGCCCTAATCCAGCTTAATATAGCACCCCCAATACCATGAGCCTCTACCTTTGGTATAACCATGCCCTAATCCAGCTTAATATAGCACCCCCAATACCATGAGCCTCTATCTTTTTTAATTAGTCTTTCATGTGGCACTGTATCAAAAGCTTTGCTAAAGTCAAGGTCCACAACATCACAATCCTTACCACTATCAACAGCCTCAACTATGCTGGGATAAAATGATAACAAATTTGTTAAACATGAACGGCCATTTGTAAAACCATGTTGCGACTCATTTATTAATTTATATTTTTCAAGATGAAGACGAATGGTATTTATATTTATTGACTCAAGTAACTTTCCCACAGTAGACGTTAGGCTAATTGGCCGATAGTTTGACGCAAGTGATTTATCTATTTTCTTAAAAATTGGTACCACATTAGCAACTTTCCAAAACTCTGGCACTCTGCCTGACTCTATTGATTTATTAAATATGGTTGACAGTGGGTCGCAAAGCTCCTCTTTGCATTCTTTAAGCACCCTAGCAAACACTTCATCCGGCCCTGGGGATTTGTTTGGTTTGAGTTTTACTAATTGTTTAAGAACATCCTCCCTGGTAACTGCTAAACTAGTCAACCTGTCCTCGTCCCCACCCACATAGACTTGTTCGGCTGAAGGCATATTGTTAAGTTCCTCTTTAGTAAATACAGATATAAAATATTTATTAAAAATACTACTCATCTCTTCATCACTATCTGTTATTTGACCTGTCTCAGTTTTTAATGGACCTATCCTTTCCCTTATCTTAGTACGATATAACTGAAAAAACCCTTTAGGATTTAAGAACATAAGAACAAAGGTAACTGCAGAAGGCCTATTGGCCCATACGAGGCAGCTCCTATTCTATAACCACCCAATCCCACTCATATACTTGTCCAACCCGTGCTTGAAACAATCGAGGGACCCCACCTCCACAATGTTACGCGGCAATTGGTTCCACAAATCAACAACCCTGTTACTGAACCAGTATTTACCCAAGTCTTTCCTAAATCTAAACTTATCCAATTTATATCCATTGTTTCGTGTTCTGTCCTGTGTTGATACTTTTAATACCCTATTAATATCCCCCCGGTTATGTCCATTCATCCACTTGTAAACCTCTATCATGTCACCCCTAACTCTTCGCCTTTCCAGTGAATGCAACTTAAGCTTTGTTAATCTTTCTTCATATGAAAGATTTCTAATTTGGGGAATTAACTTAGTCATCCTACGCTGGACACGTTCAAGTGAATTTATATCCATTCTATAATATGGCGACCAAAACTGAACTGCATAATCTAAATGGGGCCTAACTAGAGCAAGATATAGCTTGAGAACCACACCAGGTGTCTTGTTACTAACGCTGCGATTAATAAATCCAAGTGTCCGATTTGCCTTATTACGAACATTTATGCATTGATCCTTTTGTTTTAAATTCTTACTAATCATAACTCCCAGATCCCTTTCGCAATCCGACTTCGCAATCACAACACCATCTAGCTCGTATCTTGTAACTCTATCATCATTACCTAACCTCAGAACTTTACATTTATCAGCATTAAACTGCATCTGCCAATCCTTTGACCATTTCAAAACCCTATCTAGATCAACTTGAAGTGATAGTGAGTCCTCCTCCGAATTAATTTCCCTACCGATTTTCGTATCATCGGCAAATTTGCAAATGTTGCTACTCAAACCTGAATCTAAATCATTTATATATATTATAAACAACAGAGGTCCAAGGACAGAGCCTTGAGGCACTCCACTTACAACATTTTCCCACTCTGACTTGATTCCATTTATACTAACTCTCTGTTTCCTTTGGTATAGCCATGCCCTAATCCAGCTTAATATAGCACCCCCAATACCATGAGACTCTATTTTTTTAATCAGTCTTTCATGTGGCACTGTATCAAAACATAAGAACATAAGAACATAAGAACAAAGGTAACTGCAGAAGGCCTATTGGCCCATACGAGGCAGCTCCTATTCTATAACCACCCAATCCCACTCATATACTTGTCCAACCCGTGCTTGAAACAATCGAGGGACCCCACCTCCACAATGTTACGCGGCAATTGGTTCCACAAATCAACAACCCTGTTACTGAACCAGTATTTACCCAAGTCTTTCCTAAATCTAAACTTATCCAATTTATATCCATTGTTTCGTGTTCTGTCCTGTGTTGATACTTTTAATACCCTATTAATATCCCCCCGGTTATGTCCATTCATCCACTTGTAAACCTCTATCATGTCACCCCTAACTCTTCGCCTTTCCAGTGAATGCAACTTAAGCTTTGTTAATCTTTCTTCATATGAAAGATTTCTAATTTGGGGAATTAACTTAGTCATCCTACGCTGGACACGTTCAAGTGAATTTATATCCATTCTATAATATGGCGACCAAAACTGAACTGCATAATCTAAATGGGGCCTAACTAGAGCAAGATATAGCTTGAGAACCACACCAGGTGTCTTGTTACTAACGCTGCGATTAATAAATCCAAGTGTCCGATTTGCCTTATTACGAACATTTATGCATTGATCCTTTTGTTTTAAATTCTTACTAATCATAACTCCCAGATCCCTTTCGCAATCCGACTTCGCAATCACAACACCATCTAGCTCGTATCTTGTAACTCTATCATCATTACCTAACCTCAGAACTTTACATTTATCAGCATTAAACTGCATCTGCCAATCCTTTGACCATTTCAAAACCCTATCTAGATCAACTTGAAGTGATAGTGAGTCCTCCTCCGAATTAATTTCCCTACCGATTTTCGTATCATCGGCAAATTTGCAAATGTTGCTACTCAAACCTGAATCTAAATCATTTATATATATTATAAACAACAGAGGTCCCAGGACAGAGCCTTGAGGCACTCCACTTACAACATTTTCCCACTCTGACTTGATTCCATTTATACTAACTCTCTGTTTCCTTTGGTATAGCCATGCCCTAATCCAGCTTAATACAGCACCCCCAATACCATGAGACTCTATCTTTTTAATCAGTCTTTCATGTGGCACTGTATCAAAAGCTTTGCTAAAGTCAAGGTATACAACATCGCAATCCTTACCACTATCAACTGCCTCAACAATGCTAGAATAAAAAGATAACAAATTTGTTAAACATGAACGGCCATTTATAAAACCATGTTGCGACTCAATTATTAATTTATGTTTTTCAAGATGAAGACGAATTTTATTTGCTATTATAGATTCGAGTAACTTTCCCACAATAGACGTTAGGCTAATTGGTCGATAGTTAGACGCAAGTGATCTATCTCCTTTCTTAAAAACTGGTATCACATTAGCAACTTTCCAAAACTCTGGCACTCTGCCTGACTCTATTGATTTATTAAATATGGTTGACAGTGGGTCACAAAGCTCCTCTTTGCATTCTTTAAGCACCCTGGCAAACACTTCATCCGGCCCTGGGGATTTGTTTGGTTTGAGTTTTACTATTTGTTTAAGAACATCCTCCCTGGTAACTGCTAAACTCGTCAACCTGTCCTCGTCCCCACCCACATAGACTTGTTCGGCTGAAGGCATATTGTTAAGTTCCTCTTTAGTAAATACAGATACAAAATATTTATTAAAAATACTACTCATCTCTTCATCACTATCTGTTATTTGACCTGTCTCAGTTTTTAATGGACCTATCCTTTCCCTAGTCTTAGTACGATATAACTGAAAAAACCCTTTAGGATTTGTCTTTGCTTGCCCTGCTATGCGAACTTCATAGTTTCTTTTTGCTTTCCTTATCTCTTTTTTAACATTTCTAACCAGTTGTACGAATTCCTGTTCTAAAGTGACCTCCCCATTTTTAATCCTTTTGTACCAAGCTCTCTTTTTACCTATAAGGTTCTTCAAAATCTTTGTTATCCACTTTGGGTCATTAGTATTCGATCTATTCAATTTGTATGGTATACTACGTTCCTGTGCTTTGTTTAGAATATTCTTAAATAAGTTATATATTGAATCCACATCGAAATCCCCATTTAAGTCACCTATCGCTGGGTTCATGTCTCGCTCCAAGACCGGCCCACACCCCATACCCAAGACTTTCCAATCAATTTGACCCAAAAAATTTCTTAGGCTATTAAAATCAGCTTTTCGAAAATCTGGCACTTTAACAGAATTTTCTCCTACTGGTCTATTCCATTCTATGCTAAATCTGATTTCTTTGTGATCACTGCTCCCAAGCTCACTCCCTATTTCGATGTCATTAATTTGCGTTTCCCTGTTAGTTAACACTAAATCTAAAATATTATTTTCCCGTGTTGGTTCCTTAATGTGTTGCGTAAGAAAGCAATCGTCAATTAATTCTAGAAAATCTTCTGCTTCACTATTCCCTGTTTTGTTCAACCAGTTTATTCCGCTAAAATTAAAGTCACCCATGACATAAATACTGTTAGATCTAGATGCTCTAGATATTTCATCCCATAGATGCTTTGCTTCCATTCTGTCTAAATTTGGTGGCCTATATATTACTCCTATTATAATATTATTAGCTTTTTCGTTTAATTCAATCCAAATAGTTTCTGTGTGTGGCTCTGTTTTGATTCCCTCTTTGAGACTACATTTCAAATTGTCCCTAACATATATGGCTACTCCACCTCCTCGTCTAATATATCTATCTGTGTGAAATAGTTTAAATCCATATATTTGATATTCAGCTAATAGTTCTCTATTTTCTACATTCATCCACGTTTCGGTAAGTGCAATAATATCTATTTTTTCTGTGCAGACAAGAGCATTTAATTCGTTAATTTTATTTCTTAGACTTCTACTGTTAGTGTAATATACCCTAAGTGAATTGTTATTTTGCGGACCTTCTCTTTCCCTGATCGTTTTGCCAATTCCTTTCTCCCACAAACACATACTTTTATTACCTCCTTCCTCACAATCAATTCCCATACCTCTATCTACTAACAGTTTAAACCCAAACAAACACCTCTAACCACTTCTTCTAACGAGTTCGCAACAGCAACAACCCCAGCTCTCGATAGATGCACCCCATCACGAGCATACATTTCATTTCTTCCATAGAAGTGTTCCCAGTTGTCTATGAAAGATATTGCATTTGATTTGCAATATCTTTCCAGCCGGCAATTGACACCAAGTGCCCTCGATATCCATTCATTTCCCACTCCCTTTCTTGGAAGAATGCCACATATGATCGGGATTCCTCCCTTGCTCCTAACTAACTCTATGGCTGTTTTATACCTCTGAATCAGTTCCTCACTCCTAACTCGACCAACATCATTTCCTCCCACGCTAATGCAAATAATGGGATTGTTCCCATTACCAGCCATAATATCATTCATGTTGTTTATAATATCACCAATGCCAGCTCCGGGATAGCAAACCCTTAACCTGTTCCCCCTATCTCTAGCACAAAACGTTCTATCCAAATACCTTATCTGGGAATCTCCCACAACTAATGTTTGCTTAGGTACTTCCTTTACTTTCTGAGGGGCCTGCGCTTCCTTTCTCTTCGTTGCTTTCCCTTTTGCGCGATCCACAGTCTCTCCACAGCACTCGTCCTCCAAAACGTCAAATGAATTTGAAGTTGCTATGGTGTTTGAAGGCGGCTTTATCAAAGTCTTCTTAAGGCCCCTGTCTTTCGCAACTCTCCAAGACGAGGTCCCTTTACTGCTGGTCTCCTCCTTCGTTACTTCTCGTTGTTTTTTAAGCTGACGCACCTCCTCCCGCAGAGAGTCCAACTCTGTCCTCAGGGCTCCCACTAGAGTCACCAGGTCCTTCACTACAACTTCCATATTGCTATGATAATATAACAACACTCAGGAGCTCCGGTTAACACAACCTCTCACTGTGACTTCACCTGACCGACCTCTCACTGTGACTTCACCTTCATATACCTGTCCAACCCGCGCTTGAAACAATCGAGGGACCCCACCTCCACCACGTTACGCGGCAATTGGTTCCACAAATCAACAACCCTGTTACTGAACCAGTATTTACCCAAGTCTTTCCTGGAGACTTGGGAAAAGCTTTGCTAAAGTCAAGGTATACAACATCGCAATCCTTACCACTATCAACTGCCTCAACAATGCTAGAATAAAAAGATAACAAATTTGTTAAACATGAACGGCCATTTATAAAACCATGTTGCGACTCAATTATTAATTTATGTTTTTCAAGATGAAGACGAATTTTATTTGCTATTATAGATTCGAGTAACTTTCCCACAATAGACGTTAGGCTAATTGGTCGATAGTTAGACGCAAGTGATCTATCTCCTTTCTTAAAAACTGGTATCACATTAGCAACTTTCCAAAACTCTGGCACTCTGCCTGACTCTATTGATTTATTAAATATGGTTGACAGTGGGTCACAAAGCTCCTCTTTGCATTCTTTAAGCACCCTAGCAAACACTTCATCCGGCCCTGGGGATTTGTTTGGTTTGAGTTTTACTATTTGTTTAAGAACATCCTCCCTGGTAACTGCTAAACTCGTCAACCTGTCCTCGTCCCCACCCACATAGACTTGTTCGGCTGAAGGCATATTGTTAAGTTCCTCTTTAGTAAATACAGATACAAAATATTTATTAAAAATACTACTCATCTCTTCATCACTATCTGTTATTTGACCTGTCTCAGTTTTTAATGGACCTATCCTTTCCCTAGTCTTAGTACGATATAACTGAAAAAACCCTTTAGGATTTGTCTTTGCTTGCCCTGCTATGCGAACTTCATAGTTTCTTTTTGCTTTCCTTATCTCTTTTTTAACATTTCTAACCAGTTGTACGAATTCCTGTTCTAAAGTGACCTCCCCATTTTTAATCCTTTTGTACCAAGCTCTCTTTTTACCTATAAGGTTCTTCAAATTCTTTGTTATCCACTTTGGGTCATTAGTATACGATCTATTCAATTTGTATGGTATACTACGTTCCTGTGCTTTGTTTAGAATATTCTTAAATAAGTTATATATTGAATCCACATCGAAATCCCCATTTAAGTCACCTATCGCTGGGTTCATGTCTCGCTCCAAGACCGGCCCACACCCCATACCCAAGCCTTTCCAATCAATTTGACCCAAAAAATTTCTTAGGCTATTAAAATCAGCTTTTCGAAAATCTGGCACTTTAACAGAATTTTCTCCTACTGGTCTATTCCATTCTATGCTAAATCTGATTTCTTTGTGATCACTGCTCCCTAGCTCACTCCCTATTTCGATGTCATTAATTTGCGTTTCCCTGTTAGTTAACACTAAATCTAAAATATTATTTTCCCGTGTTGGTTCCTTAATGTGTTGCGTAAGAAAGCAATCGTCAATTAATTCTAGAAAATCTTCTGCTTCACTATTCCCTGTTTTGTTCAACCAGTTTATTCCGCTAAAATTAAAATTTGTCTTTGCTTGCCCTGCTATGCGAACTTCATAGTTTCTTTTTGCTTTCCTTATCTCTTTTTTAACATTTCTAACCAGTTGTATGAATTCCTGTTCTAAAGTGACCTTCCCATTTTTAATCCTTTTGTACCAAGCTCTCTTTTTACCTATAAGGGTCTTCAATTCCTTTGTTATCCACTTTGGGTCATTAGTATTCGATCTATTCGATCTATTCGATGTATGGTATACTACGTTCCTGTGCTTTGTTTAGAATATTCTTAAATAAGTTATATATTGAATCCACATCGAAATTCCTTTTTACGTCACCTATCGCTGGGTTCATGTCTCGCTCCAAGACCGGCCCACTCCCCATACCCAAGAGTTTCCAATCTATTTCAACCAAAAATTTCTTTGGGAATAGAATGAGCTTTTCAAAAATCTGGCACTTAAACAGAATTTTCTCCTACAGGTCTATTCCATTCTATGCTAAATCAGATTTCTTTGTGATCACTGCTCCCTAGCTCACTCCCTATTTCGATGTCATTAATTTGTGTTTCCCTGTTAGTTAACACTAAATCTAAAATATTATTTTCCCGTGTTGGTTCCTTAATGTGTTGCGTAAGAAAGCAATCGTCAATTAATTCTAGAAAATCTTCTGCTTCACTATTCCCTGTTTTGTTCACCCAGTTTATTCCACTAAAATTAAAGTCACCCATGACATAAATACTGTTAGATCTAGATGCTCTAGATATTTCATCCCATAGATGCTTTGCTTCCATTCTGTCTAAATTTGGTGGCCTATATATTACTCCTATTATAATATTATTTGCTTTTTCGTTTAATTCTAGCCAAATAGTTTCTGTGTGTGGCTCTGTTTTGATTCCCTCTTTGAGACTACATTTCAAATTGTCCCTAACATATATGGCTCCTCCCCCTCCTCGTCTAATATATCTATCAGTGTGAAATAATTTAAATCCATTTATTTTACGGATTTAAATATGCCTTTTGAAGTTATCTTTACTCTCATGTACAGGTTGTACGAGTGTGTGGTCTCTCCTCATCTACGGGGTAGGTAGTCTGGCCATCGAGAAGTTCTACCGCGTCTACCACTCTACCATTCCTCTACCTCTACGAGGCCTCATCTACGTGTTCTGGACCTACGTCTGGGAGTTCTCTACAGGTAGATAATGCTCTAGTAGATATATCTACTTATATTATCTCACAATTGTTGATTAATGTATATTAATTAATCATTATTATCCAATTGTCAGGGCTGTTGCTGAGGACGTTCGCCGAGTGTCCCTGGGACTATGGGGATAGAAGCTACAATGTGGCGGGTCTGGTGACCCTCGAGTACTTCCCGGCCTGGTACCTCCTATCCATCACCACCGAGCAGTTCCTCATCCACAACCTCCTCTACCTCTCCCTCTATCCCGAGGACCCCCATAACCGCCTCCACCATAAGGGATAGATCCCCCTCCCCCCTCTCAGGCCGTCCCAGCGAGGTGTCCTTACTCGTCCGAGCCGCGGCCGAGCAGTCCCACCTTCACGACACTCGTCCGAGCCGCGGCCGAGCAGTCCCACCTTCACGACACTCGTCCGAGCGCCGGCCGAGCAGTCCCATCTCCAGGACACTCGTCCGAGCCGCGGCCGAGCACTCCCACCTTCAAGACACTCGTCCGAGCCGCGGCCGAGCCGTCCCATCTTCAAGACACTCGTCCGAGCCGCGGCCGAGCAGTCCCACCTTCAAGACACTCGTCCGAGCCGCGGCCGAGCAGTCCCATCTTCAAGACACTCGTCCGAGCCGCGGCCGAGCAGTCCCACCTTCAAGACACTCGTCCGAGCCGCGGCCGAGCAGTCCCACCTTCAAGACACTCGTCCGAGCCGCGGCCGAGCACTCCCACCTTCAAGACACTCGTCCGAGCCGCGGCCGAGCCATCCCATCTCCAGGACACTCGTCCGAGCCGCGGCCGAGCAGTCCCATCTTCACGACACTCGTCCGAGCGCCGGCCGAGCAGTCCCACCCTCACGACACTCGTCCGAGCCGCGGCCGAGCCATCCCATCTCCAGGACACTCGTCCGAGCCGCGGCCGAGCACTCCCACCTCCAGGACACTCGTCCGAGCGCCGGCCGAGCACTCCCACCTCCAGGACACTCGTCCGAGCGCCGGCCGAGCAGTCCCACCTCCAGGACACTCGTCCGAGCGCCGGCCGAGCACTCCCACCTCCAGGACACTCGTCCGAGCGCCGGCCGAGCAGTCCCACCTCCAGGACACTCGTCCGAGCGCCGGCCGAGCACTCCCACCTCCAGGACACTCGTCCGAGCGCCGGCCGAGCACTCCCACCTCCAGGACACTCGTCCGAGCGCCGGCCGAGCACTCCCACCTCCAAGACACTCGTCCGAGCGCCGGCCGAGCACTCCCACCTCCAAGACACTCGTCCGAGCACTCCCACCTCCAAGACACTCGTCCGAGCGCCGGCCGAGCACTCCCACCTCCAAGACACTCGTCCGAGCGCCGGCCGAGCACTCCCACCTCCAGGACACTCGTCCGAGCGCCGGCCGAGCACTCCCACCTCCAAGACACTCGTCCGAGCGCCGGCCGAGCACTCCCACCTCCACGACACTCGTCCGAGCGCCGGCCGAGCACTCCCACCTCCAGGACACTCGTCCGAGCGCCGGCCGAGCACTCCCACCTCCAGGACACTCGTCCGAGCGCCGGCCGAGCACTCCCACCTCCAGGACACTCGTCCGAGCGCCGACCGAGCCCAAAAGACACAAATTACAACGTGTTATATAAACAAAAAACTTGTCTCCTAATATGTATATTATATAAATATTATAATTGCATGTACAGTTAGGCCTAAGTTAGGCCTCAGGTAGGCCTAAGTTAGGCCTCAGGTAGGCCTAAGTTAGGCCTCAGGTAGGTTAGGTTAGTTGTTTTAGATATATACATTTATATATATTTAGATATAGGTATACAGGTAACAGTCTACCTGCACCAGGTATACAGGCAACAGTCTACCTATACCTGGTATACTGGGAACAGTCTACCTATACCTGGTATACTGGGAACAGTCTACCTGTACCAGGTATACAGGCAACAGTCTACCTATACCAGGTATACAGGCAACAGTCTACCTATACCTGGTATACTGGGAACAGTCTACCTATACCTGGTATACTGGGAACAGTCTACCTATACCAGGTATACAGGCAACAGTCTACCTATACCTGGTATACTGGGAACAGTCTACCTATACCTGGTATACTGGGAACAGTCTACCTATACCAGGTATACAGGTAACAGTCTACCTATACCTGGTATACTGGGAACAGTCTACCTATACCAGGTATACAGGCAACAGTCTACCTATACCAGGTATACAGGCAACAGTCTACCTATACCAGGTATACTGGGAACAGTCTACCTATACCAGGTATACTGGGAACAGTCTACCTATACCTGGTATACTGGGAACAGTCTACCTATACCAGGTATACAGGTAACAGTCTACCTATACCAGGTATACTGGGAACAGTCTACCTATACCTGGTATACTGGGAACAGTCTACCTATACCAGGTATACTGGGAACAGTCTACCTATACCAGGTATACAGGTAACAGTCTACCTATACCAGGTATACTGGGAACAGTCTACCTATACCAGGTATACTGGGAACAGTCTACCTATACCAGGTATACTGGGAACAGTCTACCTATACCAGGTATACAGGCAACAGTCTACCTATACCAGGTATACAGGCAACAGTCTACCTATACCAGGTATACTGGGAACAGTCTACCTATACCAGGTATACTGGGAACAGTCTACCTATACCAGGTATACTGGGAACAGTCTACCTATACCGGGTATACTGGGAACAGTCTACCTATACCAGGTATACTGGGAACAGTCTACCTATACCAGGTATACTGGGAACAGTCTACCTATACCGGGTATACTGGGAACAGTCTACCTATACCAGGTATACTGGGAACAGTCTACCTATACCTGGTATACTGGGAACAGTCTACCTATACCAGGTATACTGGGAACAGTCTACCTATACCAGGTATACTGGGAACAGTCTACCTATACCTGGTATACTGGGAACAGTCTACCTATACCAGGTATACTGGGAACAGTCTACCTATACCAGGTATACTGGGAACAGTCTACCTATACCTGGTATACTGGGAACAGTCTACCTATACCTGGTATACAGGTAACAGTCTACCTATACCTGGTATACTGGGAACAGTCTACCTATACCTGGTATACTGGGAACAGTCTACCTATACCTGGTATACTGGGAACAGTCAACCTATACCAGGTATACTGGGAACAGTCTACCTGTACCAGGTATACTGGGAACAGTCTACCTGTACCAGGTATACTGGGAACAGTCTATCTGTACCAGGTATACTGGGAACAGTCTACCTGTACCAGGTATACTGGGAACAGTCTACCTATACCTGGTATACTGGGAACAGTCTACCTATACCTGGTATACAGGTAACAGTCTACCTATACCTGGTATACTGGGAACAGTCTACCTATACCTGGTATACTGGGAACAGTCTACCTATACCTGGTATACTGGGAACAGTCAACCTATACCAGGTATACTGGGAACAGTCTACCTGTACCAGGTATATTGGGAACAGTCTACCTATACCAGGTATACTGGGAACAGTCTACCTGTACCAGGTATACTGGGAACAGTCTACCTATACCAGGTATACAGGTAACAGTCTACCTATACCTGGTATATTGGGAACAGTCTACCTGTACCAGGTATACTGGGAACAGTCTACCTGTACCAGGTATACTGGGAACAGTCTACCTATACCTGGTATACAGGTAATAGTCTACCTATACCTGGTATACTGGGAACAGTCTACCTATACCAGGTATACTGGGAACAGTCTACCTATACCAGGTATACTGGGAACAGTCTACCTATACCAGGTATACTGGGAACAGTCTACCTATACCAGGTATACTGGGAACAGTCTACCTGTACCAGGTATACTGGGAACAGTCTACCTATACCTGGTATACAGGTAATAGTCTACCTATACCAGGTATACTGGGAACAGTCTACCTATACCAGGTATACAGGCAACAGTCAACCTATACCAGGTATACTGGGAACAGTCTACCTATACCAGGTATACTGGGAACAGTCAACCTATACCAGGTATACTGGGAACAGTCTACCTATACCTGGTATACTGGGAACAGTCTACCTATACCAGGTATATAGGCAACAGTCTACCTATACCAGGTATACAGGCAACAGTCTACCTATACCAGGTATACTGGGAACAGTCTACCTATACCAGGTATACTGGGAACAGTCTACCTATACCAGGTATACTGGGAACAGTCTACCTATACCAGGTATACTGGGAACAGTCTACCTATACCAGGTATACTGGGAACAGTCTACCTATACCAGGTATATAGGCAACAGTCTACCTATACCAGGTATACAGACAACAGTCTACCTATACCAGGTATACTGGGAACAGTCTACCTGTACCAGGTATACTGGGAACAGTCTACCTATACCAGGTATACTGGGAACAGTCTACCTGTACCAGGTATACTGGGAACAGTCTACCTATACCAGGTATACTGGGAACAGTCTACCTGTACCAGGTATACTGGGAACAGTCTACCTATACCAGGTATACTGGGAACAGTCTACCTGTACCAGGTATATAGGCAACAGTCTACATATACCAGGTATACAGGCAACAGTCTACCTATACCTGGTATACTGGGAACAGTCTACCTATACCAGGTATACTGGGAACAGTCAACCTATACCTGGTATATAGGCAACAGTCTACCTATACCAGGTATACAGGCAACAGTCTACCTATACCAGGTATACTGGGAACAGTCTACCTATACCAGGTATACAGGCAACAGTCTACCTATACCTGGTATACTGGGAACAGTCTACCTATACCAGGTATACTGGGAACAGTCTACCTATACCAGGTATACTGGGAACAGTCTACCTATACCTGGTATACTGGGAACAGTCTACCTATACCTGGTATACTGGGAACAGTCTACCTATACCTGGTATACTGGGAACAGTCTACCTATACCTGGTATACTGGGAACAGTCTACCTATACCTGGTATACTGGGAACAGTCTACCTATACCTGGTATACTGGGAACAGTCTACCTATACCAGGTATACTGGGAACAGTCTACCTATACCTGGTATACTGGGAACAGTCTACCTATACCAGGTATACTGGGAACAGTCTACCTATACCAGGTATACTGGGAACAGTCTACCTATACCTGGTATACTGGGAACAGTCTACCTATACCTGGTATACTGGGAACAGTCAACCTGTACCAGGTATACTGGGAACAGTCTACCTATACCAGGTATACTGGGAACAGTCTACCTATACCAGGTATACTGGGAACCATTAAGCGGTTAGAGAACACAATAGAGCACCAGCACCACGCCAGGCAGCACGTGTAGGCAGCAGCTATTGGGCTCCTCCCCTCTCTCATGGGAAGAGCCCTGGGTAAATACTGGTTTCGAAATATGGTTGCTGATTTATGGAACAATTAACGGATAACATATGTGGTGGGGGGGGGGGCATTGCTTGTTGGACTCGTATGGACCAATAGGAGCTTCCTCGTATGGACCAATAGGAGCTGTCTCGTATGGACCAAGAGCAGTTGACTAGTATGGACCAATTAGAGCTGCCTTTTTGGACCAATAGCAGCGGCCTAGTATGGGCCAGTAACAGCTGTGTCGTATGGACCAATAGCAGCTGCCTCGTATGGACCAATAGGAGCTGTCTCGTATGGACCAATAGGAGCTGCCTCGTATGGACCAATAGGAGCTGCCTCGTATGGACCAATAGCAGCTGCCTCGTATGGACCAATAGCAGCTGCCTCGTATGGACCAATAGCAGCTGCCTCGTATGGACCAATAGCAGCTGCCTCGTATGGACCAATAGCAGCTGCCTCGTATGGACCAATAGGAGCTGCCTCGTATGGACCAATAGCAGCTGCCTCGTATGGACCAATAGCAGCTGCCTCGTATGGACCAATAGGAGCTGCCTCGTATGGACCAATAGGAGCTGCCTCGTATGGACCAATAGCAGCTGCCTCGTATGGACCAATAGCAGCTGCCTCGTATGGACCAATAGGAGCTGCCTCGTATGGACCAATAGGAGCTGCCTCGTATGGACCAATAGCAGCTGCCTCGTATGGACCAATAACAGCTGCCTCGTATGGACCAATAGGAGCTGCCTCGTATGGACCAATAGGAGCTGCCTCGTATGGACCAATAGGAGCTGCCTCGTATGGACCAATAGGAGCTGCCTCGTATGGACCAATAGGAGCTGCCTCGTATGGACCAATAGGAGCTGCCTCGTATGGACCAATAGGAGCTGCCTCGTATGGACCAATAGGAGCTGCCTCGTATGGACCAATAGGAGCTGCCTCGTATGGACCAATAGCAGCTGCCTCGTATGGACCAATAGCAGCTGCCTCGTATGGACCAATAGCAGCTGCCTCGTATGGACCAATAGGAGGTGCCTCGTATGGACCAATAGCAGCTGCCTCGTATGGACCAATAGGAGCTGCCTCGTATGGACCAATAGGAGCTGCCTCGTATGGACCAATAGCAGCTGCCTCTTATGGACCAATAGCAGCTGCCTCGTATGGACCAATAGGAGCTGCCTCGTATGGACCAATAGCAGCTGCCTCGTATGGACCAATAGCAGCTGCCTCGTATGGACCAATAGGAGCTGCCTCGTATGGACCAATAGGAGCTGCCTCGTATGGACCAATAGCAGCTGCCTCGTATGGACCAATAGGAGCTGCCTCGTATGGACCAATAGGAGCTGCCTCGTATGGACCAATAGGAGCTGCCTCGTATGGACCAATAGGAGCTGCCTCGTATGGACCAATAGGAGCTGCCTCGTATGGACCAATAGCAGCTGCCTCGTATGGACCAATAGGAGCTGCCTCGTATGGACCAATAGCAGCTGCCTCGTATGGACCAATAGGAGCTGCCTCGTATGGACCAATAGCAGCTGCCTCGTATGGACCAATAGGAGCTGCCTCGTATGGACCAATAGGAGCTGCCTCGTATGGACCAATAGCAGCTGCCTCGTATGGACCAATAGGAGCTGCCTCGTATGGACCAATAGCAGCTGCCTCGTATGGACCAATAGCAGCTGCCTCGTATGGACCAATAGGAGCTGCCAGGGGTGGTCACCCTGGATGTTTATATTTGGTGGTCCGCCTCAGGGGGCCTCCAGGGGGCACTAAAGTCCCCTCTCACCCTCGTGCGCGTTTGGACGTGCTGTGGACGTGTTGTGGACGTGTTGTGGACGTGCTGTGGGCGTGTTGTGGACGTGTTGTGGACGTGTTGTGGACGTGCTGTGGACGTGTTGTGGACGTGGTATTTACCCAGGGACGACGACGCCATTTTGTGCAATGAAACATGGTGTACGAATTAACCTTGGTCTTGGTGGACGAATGTTATGATACTCATAGGCCTACTGGACATAGGCCTACTGGACATAGGCCTACTGGACATAGGCCTACTGGACATAGGCCTACTGGACATAGGCCTACTGGCAGCGCTTCCGCACTTGGCGACAATCAAAGCTCCCGTAAATGACTTCAGAATGTAGTATATGAAAATTACTTAGGAGAATATAATAAATAAAATGGACAAAAATATATAGATACCAACAGAAAGACACGCGACCTGTCCTCTTAAGAATAACGTCGCTTTTGGCCGTTTGTCCGTACGGCCGAAAGTGGACGTAATTTGAAAATGAAAGAAAAATGAAAATAAATTTGAGATTTTTTTCAACAACAGTTAGTTAAGGTTCCTGACAGATTAGGTGGGCAGGAAATTCTCATAAAGTTTCAAAACGTTATGAAAAACTTTAATTGAAAGTTTCCTCTTCTAACCTTTCCGAGTAAGCCGGACGACTCAAACAGAAAACGGGACAGTACGTCACTTTCGTGAGCCGATTTCATTTCAAATTACGTAAACTTTTGGCCGTAGCGCGCATACGAGCCAAAAGCGACGTTATATTTAAGAGTACGGGTTGTTGGGAGACACTTGCATGTAGTAATTGGGTCGTTTGGTTCAGTCTCTCTCTCCACTACCCATATTAGGGGCCTGCAAATGTTGGCTTCTCCCATTTTGTAATTTTCATTTCAAGAGAATTACAGTTTTATTCCGAAAGTTGTATTTTATTGAACCTTTTCGTGTTGTGAAGCTGTCTTTATTTTCGTGTTGTGAAGCTGTCTTTATTTTCGTGTTGTGAAGCTGTCTTTATTTTCGTGTTGTGAAGCTGTCTTTATTTTCGTGTTGTGAAGCTGTCTTTATTTTCGTGTTGTGAAGCTGTCTTTATTTTAGTGTTGTGAAGCTGTCTTTATTATGAGTGGAGAACTTGCCGGTAGAACAATGTTTGCAATATCAATATTTTATATGTTGGGTCGTCCATAGGTTAATTTTTGTTTTTAATTTAGAAACTCAAAATTGGAGTGGTCCTCGAGGCAGGGGAATATGGTAATTATCAGGAGAGAGCGCTAAGCCATTACGTCTATATAGTACACTGTAGACTGATACAGTGTACAGTGTACACAGCAACATGTACATAGCTGAAGGTGTTTATCTGGCACTCTACACTGTAATACTGGACCGCGTCCTCCGCTTCGACTCCCATCGTGTAAAGATGGGTAAAAGACCTTCAGCAAAGACGACAGTCGACGTTGCCCCACTCTCAACACTGACGTCTCTCAACACTGACGTCTCTAACACTGACGTCTCCCAACACTGACGTCTCTAACACTGACGTCTCCCAACACTGACGTCTCTCAACACTGACGTCTCCCAACACTGACGTCTCTCAACACTGACGTCTCTCAACACTGACGTGTTTCAACACTGACGTCTCCCAACACTGACGTGTTTCAACACTGACGTTTCTCAACACTGACGTCTCTCAACACTGACGTCTCTCAACACTGACGTCTGCCAACACTGACGTCTCCCAACACCGACGTCTCCCAACACCGACGTGTCCCAACACTGACGTCTCCTAACACTGACGTCTCCCAACACTGACGTCTCCCAACATTGACGTCTCTCAACACTGACGTCTCCCAACACTGACGTGTCCCAACACTGACGTCTCCCAACACTGACGTCTCTAACACTGACGTGTCCCAACACTGACGTCTCTCAACACTGACGTCTCCCAACACTGACGTCTCCCAACACTGACGTCTCCCAACACTGACGTCTCCCAACACTGACGTCTCTAACACTGACGTGTCCCAACACTGACGTCTCTCAACACTGACGTCTCCCAACACTGACGTCTCCCAACACTGACGTCTCTCAACACTGACGTCTCCCAACACTGACGTGTCCCAACACTGACGTCTCCCAACACTGACGTCTCTAACACTGACGTGTCCCAACACTGACGTCTCTCAACACTGACGTCTCCCAACACTGACGTCTCCCAACACTGACGTCTCCCAACACTGACGTCTCCCAACACCGACGTGTCCCAACACTGACGTCTCTCAACACTGACGTCTCCCAACACTGACGTCTCCCAACACTGACGTCTCCCAACACTGACGTGTCCCAACACTGACGTCTCTCAACACTGACGTCTCCCAACACTGACGTCTCCCAACACTGACGTCTCCCAACACTGACGTGTCCCAACACTGACGTCTCTCAACACTGACGTCTCCCAACACTGACGTCTCCCAACACCGACGTGTCCCAACACTGACGTCTCTCAACACTGACGTCTCCCAACACTGACGTCTCCCAACACCGACGTCTCCCAACACTGACGTCTCTCAACACTGACGTCTCCCAACACTGACGTCTCCCAACACTGACGTCTCCCAACACTGACGTGTCCCAACACTGACGCCTCCCAACACTGACGTGTCCCAACACTGACGTGACCCAACACTGATGTCTCCCAACACTGACGTCTCCCAACACTGACGTCTCCTAACACTGCCGTCTCCCAACACTGACGTCTCCCAACACTGACGTGTCCCAACACTGACGTCTCCCAACACTGACGTCTCCCAACACTGACGTCTCCCAACACTGACGTGTCTCAACACTGACGTGACCCAAATATGGAGAACAAAGGGCCCTAAGGTCAATAACACTGTCACATAGGCCTAGAATGTTTTATTATTCTCTGTACATAAAAGTGAAACAATTACAGCTCGTCCCATTGATGGACTCTCAATGGGTTATTTATTTATTATATGGAAGACTAACTGAATCAACTCATCAAATCTGGAATCCTATTTTATTTGTCTATACTGTAAATGGTTTGTTTGATATTGATAGAATAAAGTTGGAAAGTTATACTAATAAGCAATTAGTTGTCACGTCACAAAAATACAATTCACATTTATAAAAGTCATAAAAAAATGTTTAGCAGGGCTAATGCTGCAACTTAATGCCTGGTCGAGAAGTGATTTCATAGTTATCCATTGAAGTGTCGTTTTCTTTGACAGTTATAGTTTTCTATAAACAGTGCTGAAGCTTGTGGGGATAACTAGCATATTCTCGTAGACTCAACATAACTGTCGCAGACAGAAGCTGACCGAGTTACATCAGACACCAAAATAAACATTGTCAGCATTTGAAAGGCATTACATTGCTTTATATACTTTATTAACTAAAATATTTCAACACATATGAGCGATAACAAGAGGTAAACTTCTCACATTCCGGACATTGTTAGAGCATACACCAGCTCTCGAGTATACTAAACACTTTGGGCACTGACGAAGGTTTACAGAACCCTCCAGACACCAACAGACTATTAGATCCAAAATTGGTTGATAATTTATGGAACATTTAGTGTCGTATCTTCGTCTTGGTGACTGTGTGGACGTAACGAAGTATCTTAGTGTCTACGTTGTCGTAACTACACGTCCTGGTGACCTTGTGGTCGTAACTACCACGTCCTGGTGACCTTGTGGTCGTAACTACACGTCATGGTGACCTTGTGGTCGTAACTACACGTCCTGGTGACCTTGTGGTCGTAACTACACGTCATAGTGACCATGTGGTCGTAACTACACGTCCTGGTGACCTTGTGGTCGTAACTACCACGTCCTGGTGACCTTGTGGTCGTAACTACACGTCCTGGTGACCTTGTGGTCGTAAGTACACGTCCTGGTGACCTTGTGGTCGTAACTACACGTCCTGGTGACCTTGAGGTCGTAACTACCACGTCCTGGTGACCTTGTGGTCGTAACTACACGTCCTGGTGACCTTGTGTTCGTAACTACACGTCCTGGTGACCTTGTGGTCGTAACTACAAGTCCTGGTGACCTTGTGGTCGTAACTACCACGTCCTGGTGACCTTGAGGTCGTAACTACACGTCCTGGTGACCTTGTGGTCGTAACTACACGTCCTGGTGACCTTGTGGTCGTAACTACACGTCCTGGTGACCTTGTGTTCGTAACTACACGTCCTGGTGACCTTGTGGTCGTAACTACCACGTCCTGGTGACCTTGTGGTCGTAACTATCACGTCCTGGTGACCTTGAGGTCGTAACTACACGTCCTGGTGACCTTGTGGTCGTAACTACACGTCCTGGTGACCTTGTGGCCGTAACTACCACGTCCTGGTGACCTTGTTGTCGTAACTACACGTCCTGGTGACCTTGTTGTCGTAACTACACGTCCTGGTGACCTTGTGGTCGTAACTACACGTCCTGGTGACCTTGTGGTCGTAACTATCACGTCCTGGTGACCTTGTGGTCGTAACTACCACGTCCTGGTGACCTTGTGGTCGTAACTATCACGTCCTGGTGACCTTGTGGCCGTAGCTACCACGTCCTGGTGACCTTGTGATCGTAACTATCACGTCCTGGTGACCTTGTGGTCGTAACTACACGTCCTGGTGACCTTGTGGTCGTAACTACACGTCCTGGTGACCTTGAGGTCGTAACTACACGTCCTGGTGACCTTGAGGTCGTAACTATCACGTCCTGGTGACCTTGTGGTCGTAACTACACGTCCTGGTGACCTTGAGGTCGTAACTATCACGTCCTGGTGACCTTGTGGTCGTAACTACACGTCCTGGTGACCTTGAGGTCGTAACTACACGTCCTGGTGACCTTGAGGTCGTAACTACACGTCCTGGTGACCTTGAGGTCGTAACTACACGTCCTGGTGACCTTGAGGTCGTAGCTACACGTCCTGGTGACCTTGTGGTCGTAACT
Organism: Procambarus clarkii; assembly: GCF_040958095.1. Classification (NCBI taxonomy): domain Eukaryota; kingdom Metazoa; phylum Arthropoda; class Malacostraca; order Decapoda; family Cambaridae; genus Procambarus; species Procambarus clarkii. The sequence continues at coordinate 39,313,459 of NC_091163.1, forward strand.
ACACGTCCTGGTGACCTTGAGGTCGTAACTACACGTCCTGGTGACCTTGTGGTCGTAACTACACGTCCTGGTGACCTTGTGGTCGTAACTACACGTCCTGGTGACCTTGTGGTCGTAACTACACGTCCTGGTGACCTTGAGGTCGTAACTACACGTCCTGGTGACCTTGTGGTCGTAACTACACGTCCTGGTGACCTTGTGGTCGTAACTACACGTCCTGGTGACCTTGAGGTCGTAGCTACACGTCCTGGTGACCTTGAGGTCGTAGCTACACGTCCTGGTGACCTTGTGGTCGTAGCTACACGTCCTGGTGACCTTGTGGTCGTAGCTACACGTCCTGGTGACCTTGTGGTCGTAACTACACGTCCTGGTGACCTTGAGGTCGTAACTACCACGTCCTGGTGACCTTGTGGTCGTAACTACACGTCATGGTGACCTTGAGGTCGTAACTACCACGTCCTGGTGACCTTGAGGTCGTAACTACCACGTCCTGGTGACCTTGAGGTCGTAACTACACGTCCTGGTGACCTTGAGGTCGTAACTACACGTCCTGGTGACCTTGAGGTCGTAACTACATATGGTTCCATGTCTTATACTACATATATACTTTTTATTTTATTTACTTGTTGACTTTTATTTGTATTTATTATTTCGCTTTATTTATAATGTGGGATGTTAGGGGGAGGCCGCCTGGGGGGAGGAGGGGGGGAGTCGTGGGGGTATGGGGTCACGTGGCCTGGGGGACAACCCCCCAGTGACCCCCACAACAGGGGTATCGACGCCGGGCGGAGTAGTCGTCTTGGGCGGGGCATGGGCGGAGCCAAGCACCTGGGTGGGCGGGGCGTGGGAGGAGCCAAGCAGCTGGGTGGGCGGGGCATGGGAGGAGCCAAGCAGCTGAGTGGGCGGGGCGTGGGAGGAGCCAAGCAGCTGGGTGGGCGGGGCGTGGGAGGAGCCAAGCATCTGGGTGGGTGGAGCGTCGTCAAATGGGCGGGGCATGACGGGAGTGAAGGCGGAGGCGGAGCCTGGCGCCAGTGCGGCGGTAAACTGGTAGAGGGCGAGGGCGGAGGGGGGGAGCGGGCCCCCCGTGCTGGACGACGGAGACGACGAGGACGAGGACGAGGACGAGGGAGGGACGAGTCCCTTCACCCTCGCCTCCCGGTCCCGCCGCTCCCGGGCCCGACGGTTCTGGAACCAAATCTTCACCTGGAAAGAGAACAGGACTGACATTAGCTCTCAGCCTACAACACTGGCCGCTCTAATGACGCGTCAAGCGTAACATTTGAAGCGCTTGTGTCTCAAGCTCTCACACACTTGGCCTGGACGGTAGAGCGGACAGCACGCTGGACTTGTGATCCTGTGGTCCCGGGTTCGATCCCAGGCGCCGGCGAGAAACAATGGGCAGAGTTTCTTTCACCCTATGCCCCTGTTACCTAGCAGTAAAATAGGTACCTGGGTGTTAGTCAGCTGTCACGGGCTGCTTCCTGGGGGTGGAGGCCTGGTCGAGGACCGGGCCGCGGGGACACTAAAGCCCTTATCAAGATAACCTCAAGATAGAGCGACGGTAGAGCGTCATGCAGGTCGGCGTTCAATCCCCGACCCTCCAAGTGGTTGGGCACCATTCCTTCCCTCCGTCCCATCCCAAATCCTTATCCTGACCCCTTCATAGTGCTATATAGTGATGGCTTGGCGCTTTCCCCTGGTAGTACGCCTTGTGTCTGAAGCCTGACATAGATATAATGAAATAATAATGTCAGAGTTTGTCCCCCCTAGTGTTTCCTCCCATATTGGTCCCCTAGTGTGTCCCTCCCATATTGGTCCCCCTAGTGTTTCCTCCCATATTGGTCCCCTGGTGTTCCCTCCCATATTGGTCCCCTAGTGTGTCCCTCCCATATTGGTCCCCTAGTGTTCCCTCCCATATTGGTCCCCTGGTGTTCCCTCCCATATTGGTCCCCTAGTGTTCCCTCCCATATTGGTCCCCTAGTGTTTCCTCCCATATTGGTCCCCTAGTGTGTCCCTCCCATATTGGTCCCCATAGTGTGTCCCTCCCATATTGGTCCCCTAGTGTTCCCTCCCATATTGGTCCCCTAGTGTGTCCCTCCCATATTGGTCCCCCTAGTGTTTCCTCCCATATTGGTTCCCTGGTGTTCCCTCCCATATTGGTCCCCTAGTGTGTCCCTCCCATATTGGTCCCCTAGTGTTCCCTCCCATATTGGTCCCCTAGTGTGTCCCTCCCATATTGGTCCCCTAGTGTTCCCTCCCATATTGGTCCCCTAGTGTGTCCCTCCCATATTGGTCCCCCTAGTGTTCCCTCCCATATTGGTCCCCTAGTGTTTCCTCCCATATTGGTCCCCTAGTGTTCCCTCCCATATTGGTCCCCTAGTGTTTCCTCCCATATTGGTCCCCTAGTGTGTCCCTCCCATATTGGTCCCCTAGTGTGTCCCTCCCATATTGGTCCCCTAGTGTTTCCTCCCATATTGGTCCCCTAGTGTTCCCTCCCATATTGGTCCCCTAGTGTTCCCTCCCATATTGGTCCCCTAGTGTTTCCTCCCATATTGGTCCCCTAGTGTGTCCCTCCCATATTGGTCCCCTAGTGTGTCCCTCCCATATTGGTCCCCTAGTGTTTCCTCCCATATTGGTCCCCTAGTGTGTCCCTCCCATATTGGTCCCCCTAGTGTGTCCCTCCCATATTGGTCCCCTAGTGTGTCCCTCCCATATTGGTCCCCTGGTGTTCCCTCCCATATTGGTCCCGTGGTGTTCCCTCCCATATTGGTCCCCTAGTGTGTCCCTCCCATATTGGTCCCCTGGTGTTCCCTCCCATATTGGTCCCCTAGTGTTCCCTCCCATATTGGTCCCCTGGTGTTCCCTCCCATATTGGTCCCCTAGTGTGTCCCTCCCATATTGGTCCCCTAGTGTTTCCTCCCATATTGGTCCCCTAGTGTGTCCCTCCCATATTGGTCCCCTAGTGTGTCCCTCCCATATTGGTCCCCTAGTGTTCCCTCCCATATTGGTCCCCTAGTGTTCCCTCCCATATTGGTCCCCTAGTGTGTCCCTCCCATATTGGTTCCCTGGTGTTCCCTCCCATATTGGTCCCCTGGTGTTCCCTCCCATATTGGTCCCCTAGTGTTCCCTCCCATATTGGTCCCCTAGTGTTCCCTCCCATATTGGTCCCCTAGTGTTCCCTCCCATATTGGTCCCCTAGTGTTCCCTCCCATATTGGTCCCCTAGTGTTCCCTCCCATATTGGTCCCCTGGTGTTCCCTCCCATATTGGTCCCCTAGTGTGTCCCTCCCATATTGGTCCCCTGGTGTTCCCTCCCATATTGGTCCCCTAGTGTGTCCCTCCCATATTGGTCCCCTGGTGTTCCCTCCCATATTGGTCCCCTAGTGTGTCCCTCCCATATTGGTCCCCTGGTGTTCCCTCCCATATTGGTCCCCTAGTGTTCCCTCCCATATTGGTCCCCTGGTGTTCCCTCCCATATTGGTCCCCTAGTGTTCCCTCCCATATTGGTCCCCTGGTGTTCCCTCCCATATTGGTCCCCTAGTGTTCCCTCCCATATTGGTCCCCTGGTGTTCCCTCCCATATTGGTCCCCTAGTGTTCCCTCCCATATTGGTCCCCTGGTGTTCCCTCCCATATTGGTCCCCTAGTGTTCCCTCCCATATTGGTCCCCTGGTGTTTCCTCCCATATTGGTCCCCTAGTGTGTCCCTCCCATATTGGTTCCCTGGTGTTCCCTCCCATATTGGTCCCCTAGTGTGTCCCTCCCATATTGGTTCCCTAGTGTTCCCTCCCATATTGGTCCCCTAGTGTTCCCTCCCATATTGGTCCCCTAGTGTTCCCTCCCATATTGGTCCCCTAGTGTGTCCCTCCCATATTGGTCCCCTAGTGTTCCCTCCCATATTGGTCCCCTAGTGTGTCCCTCCCATATTAGTCCCCTAGTGTGTCCCTCCCATATTGGTCCCCCTAGTGTTCCCTCCCATATTGGTCCCCTAGTGTGTCCCTCCCATATTAGTCCCCTAGTGTTCCCTCCCATATTGGTCCCCTAGTGTGTCCCTCCCATATTAGTCCCCTAGTGTGTCCCTCCCATATTGGTCCCCTAGTGTTTCCTCCCATATTGGTCCCCTAGTGTTCCCTCCCATATTGGTCCCCTAGTGTGTCCCTCCCATATTAGTCCCCTAGTGTGTCCCTCCCATATTGGTCCCCCTAGTGTTCCCTCCCATATTGGTCCCCTAGTGTGTCCCTCCCATATTAGTCCCCTAGTGTTCCCTCCCATATTGGTCCCCTAGTGTGTCCCTCCCATATTAGTCCCCTAGTGTGTCCCTCCCATATTGGTCCCCTAGTGTTTCCTCCCATATTGGTCCCCTGGTGTTCCCTCCCATATTGGTCCCCTAGTGTTCCCTCCCATATTGGTCCCCTAGTGTTCCCTCCCATATTGGTCCCCCTAGTGTTCCCTCCCATATTGGTCCCCTAGTGTGTCCCTCCCATATTGGTCCCCTAGTGTGTCCCTCCCATATTGGTCCCCTGGTGTTCCCTCCCATATTGGTCCCCTGGTGTTCCCTCCCATATTGGTCCCCTAGTGTTCCCTCCCATATTGGTCCCCTGGTGTTCCCTCCCATATTGGTCCCCTGGTGTTCCCTCCCATATTGGTCCCCTAGTGTTCCCTCCCATATTGGTCCCCTGGTGTTCCCTCCCATATTGGTCCCCTGGTGTTCCCTCCCATATTGGTCCCCTAGTGTGTCCCTCCCATATTGGTCCCCTGGTGTTCCCTCCCATATTGGTCCCCTGGTGTTCCCTCCCATATTGGTCCCCTAGTGTGTCCCTCCCATATTGGTCCCCCCTAGTGTTCCCTCCCATATTGGTCCCCTAGTGTTCCCTCCCATATTGGTCCCCCTAGTGTTCCCTCCCATATTGGTCCCCTAGTGTGTCCCTCCCATATTGGTCCCCTGGTGTTCCCTCCAATATTGGTCCCCTAGTGTGTCCCTCCCATATTGGTCCCCTAGTGTTCCCTCCCATATTGGTCCCCTAGTGTGTCCCTCCCATATTGGTCCCCCTAGTGTTCCCTCCCATATTGGTCCCCTAGTGTTTCCTCCCATATTGGTCCCCTAGTGTTCCCTCCCATATTGGTCCCCTAGTGTTTCCTCCCATATTGGTCCCCTAGTGTGTCCCTCCCATATTGGTCCCCTAGTGTGTCCCTCCCATATTGGTCCCCTAGTGTTTCCTCCCATATTGGTCCCCTAGTGTTCCCTCCCATATTGGTCCCCTAGTGTTCCCTCCCATATTGGTCCCCTAGTGTTTCCTCCCATATTGGTCCCCTAGTGTGTCCCTCCCATATTGGTCCCCTAGTGTGTCCCTCCCATATTGGTCCCCTAGTGTTTCCTCCCATATTGGTCCCCTAGTGTGTCCCTCCCATATTGGTCCCCCTAGTGTGTCCCTCCCATATTGGTCCCCTAGTGTGTCCCTCCCATATTGGTCCCCTGGTGTTCCCTCCCATATTGGTCCCGTGGTGTTCCCTCCCATATTGGTCCCCTAGTGTGTCCCTCCCATATTGGTCCCCTGGTGTTCCCTCCCATATTGGTCCCCTAGTGTTCCCTCCCATATTGGTCCCCTGGTGTTCCCTCCCATATTGGTCCCCTAGTGTGTCCCTCCCATATTGGTCCCCTAGTGTTTCCTCCCATATTGGTCCCCTAGTGTGTCCCTCCCATATTGGTCCCCTAGTGTGTCCCTCCCATATTGGTCCCCTAGTGTTCCCTCCCATATTGGTCCCCTAGTGTTCCCTCCCATATTGGTCCCCTAGTGTGTCCCTCCCATATTGGTTCCCTGGTGTTCCCTCCCATATTGGTCCCCTGGTGTTCCCTCCCATATTGGTCCCCTAGTGTTCCCTCCCATATTGGTCCCCTAGTGTTCCCTCCCATATTGGTCCCCTAGTGTTCCCTCCCATATTGGTCCCCTAGTGTTCCCTCCCATATTGGTCCCCTAGTGTTCCCTCCCATATTGGTCCCCTGGTGTTCCCTCCCATATTGGTCCCCTAGTGTGTCCCTCCCATATTGGTCCCCTGGTGTTCCCTCCCATATTGGTCCCCTAGTGTGTCCCTCCCATATTGGTCCCCTGGTGTTCCCTCCCATATTGGTCCCCTAGTGTGTCCCTCCCATATTGGTCCCCTGGTGTTCCCTCCCATATTGGTCCCCTAGTGTTCCCTCCCATATTGGTCCCCTGGTGTTCCCTCCCATATTGGTCCCCTAGTGTTCCCTCCCATATTGGTCCCCTGGTGTTCCCTCCCATATTGGTCCCCTAGTGTTCCCTCCCATATTGGTCCCCTGGTGTTCCCTCCCATATTGGTCCCCTAGTGTTCCCTCCCATATTGGTCCCCTGGTGTTCCCTCCCATATTGGTCCCCTAGTGTTCCCTCCCATATTGGTCCCCTGGTGTTTCCTCCCATATTGGTCCCCTAGTGTGTCCCTCCCATATTGGTTCCCTGGTGTTCCCTCCCATATTGGTCCCCTAGTGTGTCCCTCCCATATTGGTTCCCTAGTGTTCCCTCCCATATTGGTCCCCTAGTGTTCCCTCCCATATTGGTCCCCTAGTGTTCCCTCCCATATTGGTCCCCTAGTGTGTCCCTCCCATATTGGTCCCCTAGTGTTCCCTCCCATATTGGTCCCCTAGTGTGTCCCTCCCATATTAGTCCCCTAGTGTGTCCCTCCCATATTGGTCCCCCTAGTGTTTCCTCCCATATTGGTCCCCTAGTGTGTCCCTCCCATATTAGTCCCCTAGTGTTCCCTCCCATATTGGTCCCCTAGTGTGTCCCTCCCATATTAGTCCCCTAGTGTGTCCCTCCCATATTGGTCCCCTAGTGTTTCCTCCCATATTGGTCCCCTAGTGTTCCCTCCCATATTGGTCCCCTAGTGTGTCCCTCCCATATTAGTCCCCTAGTGTGTCCCTCCCATATTGGTCCCCCTAGTGTTCCCTCCCATATTGGTCCCCTAGTGTGTCCCTCCCATATTAGTCCCCTAGTGTTCCCTCCCATATTGGTCCCCTAGTGTGTCCCTCCCATATTAGTCCCCTAGTGTGTCCCTCCCATATTGGTCCCCTAGTGTTTCCTCCCATATTGGTCCCCTGGTGTTCCCTCCCATATTGGTCCCCTAGTGTTCCCTCCCATATTGGTCCCCTAGTGTTCCCTCCCATATTGGTCCCCCTAGTGTTCCCTCCCATATTGGTCCCCTAGTGTGTCCCTCCCATATTGGTCCCCTAGTGTGTCCCTCCCATATTGGTCCCCTGGTGTTCCCTCCCATATTGGTCCCCTGGTGTTCCCTCCCATATTGGTCCCCTAGTGTTCCCTCCCATATTGGTCCCCTGGTGTTCCCTCCCATATTGGTCCCCTGGTGTTCCCTCCCATATTGGTCCCCTAGTGTTCCCTCCCATATTGGTCCCCTGGTGTTCCCTCCCATATTGGTCCCCTGGTGTTCCCTCCCATATTGGTCCCCTAGTGTGTCCCTCCCATATTGGTCCCCTGGTGTTCCCTCCCATATTGGTCCCCTGGTGTTCCCTCCCATATTGGTCCCCTAGTGTGTCCCTCCCATATTGGTCCCCCCTAGTGTTCCCTCCCATATTGGTCCCCTAGTGTTCCCTCCCATATTGGTCCCCCTAGTGTTCCCTCCCATATTGGTCCCCTAGTGTGTCCCTCCCATATTGGTCCCCTGGTGTTCCCTCCAATATTGGTCCCCTAGTGTGTCCCTCCCATATTGGTCCCCTAGTGTGTCCCTCCCATATTGGTCCCCTAGTGTGTCCCTCCCATATTGGTCCCCTAGTGTGTCCCTCCCATATTGGTCCCCTAGTGTTCCCTCCCATATTGGTCCCCTAGTGTGTCCCTCCCATATTGGTCCCCTAGTGTTCCCTCCCATATTGGTCCCCTGGTGTTCCCTCCCATATTGGTCCCCTAGTGTTCCCTCCCATATTGGTCCCCTAGTGTTCCCTCCCATATTGGTCCCCTAGTGTTCCCTCCCATATTGGTCCCCTGGTGTTCCCTCCCATATTGGTCCCCTGGTGTTCCCTCCCATATTGGTCCCCTAGTGTTCCCTCCCATATTGGTCCCCTGGTGTTCCCTCCCATATTGGTCCCCTAGTGTGTCCCTCCCATATTGGTCCCCCCTAGTGTGTCCCTCCCATATTGGTCCCCTAGTGTTCCCTCCCATATTGGTCCCCTAGTGTGTCCCTCCCATATTGGTCCCCCCTAGTGTGTCCCTCCCATATTGGTCCCCTAGTGTTCCCTCCCATATTGGTCCCCTAGTGTGTCCCTCCCATATTGGTCCCCCCTAGTGTGTCCCTCCCATATTGGTCCCCTGGTGTTCCCTCCCATATTGGTCCCCTAGGGTGTCCCTCCCATATTAGTCCCCTGGTGTGTCCCTCCCATATTGGTCCCCTGGTGTTCCCTCCCATATTGGTCCCCTAGTGTGTCCCTCCCATATTAGTCCCCTGGTGTGTCCCTCCCATATTGGTCCCCTAGTGTTCCCTCCCATATTGGTCCCCTAGTGTTCCCTCCCATATTGGTCCCCTGGTGTTCCCTCCCATATTGGTCCCCTAGTGTTCCCTCCCATATTGGTCCCCTAGTGTTCCCTCCCATATTGGTCCCCTAGTGTTCCCTCCCATATTGGTCCCCCTAGTGTTCCCTCCCATATTGGTCCCCTAGTGTTCCCTCCCATATTGGTCCCCTGGTGTTCCCTCCCATATTGGTCCCCTAGTGTTCCCTCCCATATTGGTCCCCTAGTGTGTCCCTCCCATATTGGTCCCCTAGTGTGTCCCTCCCATATTAGTCCCCTAGTGTGTCCCTCCCATATTGGTCCCCTGGTGTTCCCTCCCATATTGGTCCCCTAGTGTTCCCTCCCATATTGGTCCCCCTAGTGTTCCCTCCCATATTGGTCCCCTAGTGTGTCCCTCCCATATTAGTCCCCTAGTGTTCCCTCCCATATTGGTCCCCTAGTGTGTCCCTCCCATATTGGTCCCCTAGTGTGTCCCTCCCATATTGGTCCCCTAGTGTGTCCCTCCCATATTGGTCCCCTGGTGTTCCCTCCCATATTGGTCCCCTGGTGTTCCCTCCCATATTGGTCCCCTAGTGTTCCCTCCCATATTGGTCCCCTAGTGTTCCCTCCCATATTGGTCCCCTAGTGTGTCCCTCCCATATTGGTCCCCTGGTGTTTCCTCCCATATTGGTCCCCTGGTGTTCCCTCCCATATTGGTCCCTTAGTGTGTCCCTCCCATATTGGTCCCCTGGTGTTCCCTCCCATATTGGTCCCCTGGTGTTCCCTCCCATATTGGTCCCCTGGTGTTCCCTCCCATATTGGTCCCCTAGTGTGTCCCTCCCATATTGGTCCCCTGGTGTTCCCTCCCATATTGGTCCCCTAGTGTGTCCCTCCCATATTGGTCCCCTAGTGTTCCCTCCCATATTGGTCCCCTAGTGTTTCCTCCCATATTGGTCCCCTGGTGTTCCCTCCCATATTGGTCCCCTGGTGTTCCCTCCCATATTGGTCCCCTGGTGTTTCCTCCCATATTGGTCCCCTGGTGTTCCCTCCCATATTGGTCCCCTAGTGTTCCCTCCCATATTGGTCCCCTAGTGTGTCCCTCCCATATTGGTCCCCTGGTGTTCCCTCCCATATTGGCCCCCTAGTGTGTCCCTCCCATATTGGTCCCCTAGTGTGTCCCTCCCATATTGGTCCCCTGGTGTTCCCTCCCATATTGGTCCCCTAGTGTGTCCCTCCCATATTGGTCCCCTAGTGTTCCCTCCCATATTGGTCCCCTAGTGTTCCCTCCCATATTGGTCCCCTAGTGTTCCCTCCCATATTGGTCCCCTAGTGTTCCCTCCCATATTGGTCCCCTAGTGTGTCCCTCCCATATTGGTGTCCACAATAAGCACAGAGGAAGGTGTTAAGAACACCGGACATACTCTTGCTGAAGCTACCATACGAGGCACAAGTATCCCTCCACCGCCCAAGACATTAACGTTTAGCACACACTGGGACAGCCAGAGTCCCAGCGCCCGCCCTGGGATACCCCAGCAAACAAACACACAATTCCTTGTTGACCAGACCACACACTAGAAGGTGAAGGGACGACGACGTTTCGGTCCGTCCTGGACCATTCTCAAGTCGATTGAGAATGGTCCAGGACGGACCGAAACGTCGTCGTCCCTTCACCTTCTAGTGTGTGGTCTGGTCAACATACTTTAGCCACGTTATTGTGACTCATCGCCTGTACAAAATTCCTTCCTTCTACCATAATAATAATAATAATAATAATAATAATAATAATAATATATTGACAAGGAGGTACAATGGGTTGGTAAGATTCCATAAGCTTGGTATTTTACCACTAATACCAAGCCAGTAAGAGTCATAGTGTTCGTGGCAGGTCCTTCATAATCTAACATCTCAGGGAAGATAAAAGGTACATTGTAGCAAGGTTTTATATCAACAAATAACTACAACATAACAGAGGTGATTACCCTGGTAAGGTTATGTCTTAATTACTAATATTGGGGAAGTGGGCAGTACAAGATACAGTGTGAGGTTGTAGCACAAGGTAGGCAACTATCAGCAGGAAATTAGGTACTTTTTGGTGGGACTTTTGAACAGGGAAGAGTTGGACAATTTGTTCATTCATCAGGGAGTGAGTTCCATAGTCTGGACCCTTTTATGTGTTGGTGTGTTGGTACAGATTTAGTCTGACTCTGGGGATATTTGTTGGTGTGTTGGTACAGATATAGTCTGACTCTGGGGATATTTGTTGGTGTGTTGGTACAGATTTACTCTGACTCTGGGGATATTTGTTGGTGTGTTGGTACAGATATAGTCTGACTCTGGGGATATTTGTTGGTGTGTTGGTACAGATTTACTCTGACTCTGGGGATATTTGTTGGTGTGTTGGTACAGATTTACTCTGACTCTGGGGATATTTGTTGGTGTGTTGGTACAGATTTACTCTGACTCTGGGGATATTTGTTGGTGTGTTGGTACAGATTTACTCTGACTCTGGGTATATTAAAGATATATATATTTCTGGTGTGGTGCTGATGGGTTCTATTACATCTGTCAAGGAAAAGTTTCAGCTCAAGATTATCATTTAGGAACAAGGTTGTGTACATGTAGATAGCACATGAGAATGTGTGGAGTGAGTGTGTGTTTAGCATGTTAAGGGACTTAAGCACGGGGGCTGTGTGTTGTCTCAAGACAGAGTTTGTTATGGTTCTGATAGTAGACTTTTGCTGAGTGATGATAGACTTGAGGTAATGTGCAGTGTTGAACCCCATGCACAGATACCGTATGTAAGATAGCGATAGATTAGTGGGTAGTATAATGGGAGGATAGCAGAGTGGGGAACATTATATCTGACTTTAGGAAGTATACCAACCGTGTCTGAGACTTTTGTGGCTGTGTGGTGTATGTGGTGGTGAAGATGAGTCTCTTGTCTCTGTATACACCAAGGAACCTTCCACCATATTTACTGGTGTGTGGTGTATGTGGTGGTGAAGATGAGTCTCTTGTCTCTGTATACACCAAGGAACCTGCCACCATATTTACTGGTGTGTGGTGTATGTGGTGGTGAAGATGAGTCTCTTGTCTCTGTATACACCAAGGAACCTTCCACCATATTTACTGGTGTGTGGTGTATGTGGTGGTGAAGATGAGTCTCTTGTCTCTGTATACACCAAGGAACCTGCCACCATATTTACTGGTGTGTGGTGTATGTGGTGGTGAAGATGAGTCTCTTGTCTCTGTATACACCAAGGAACCTGCCACCATATTTACTGGTGTGTGGTGTATGTGGTGGTGAAGATGAATCTCTTGTCTCTGTATACACCAAGGAACCTGCCACCATATTTACTGGTGTGTGGTGTATGTGGTGGTGAAGATGAGTCTCTTGTCTCTGTATACACCAAGGAACCTGCCACCATATTTACTGGTGTGTGGTGTATGTGGTGGTGAAGATGAGTCTCTTGTCTCTGTATACACCAAGGAACCTTCCACCATATTTACTGGTGTGTGGTGTATGTGGTGGTGAAGATGAGTCTTGTCTCTGTATACACCAAGGAACCTGCCACCATATTTACTGGTGTGTGGTGTATGTGGTGGTGAAGATGAGTCTCTTGTCTCTGTATACACCAAGGAACCTGCCACCATATTTACTGGTGTGTGGTGTATGTGGTGGTGAAGATGAGTCTCTTGTCTCTGTATACACCAAGGAACCTGCCACCATATTTACTGGTGTGTGGTGTATGTGGTGGTGAAGATGAGTCTCTTGTCTCTGTATACACCAAGGAACCTTACACCATATTTACTGGTGTGTGGTGTATGTGGTGGTGAAGATGAGTCTATTGTCTCTGTATACACCAAGGAACCTTCCACCATATTTACTGGTGTGTGGTGTATGTGGTGGTGAAGATGAGTCTCTTGTCTCTGTATACACCAAGGAACCTTCCACCATATTTACTGGTGTGTGGTGTATGTGGTGGTGAAGATGAGTCTATTGTCTCTGTATACACCAAGGAACCTGCCACCATATTTACTGGTGTGTGGTGTATGTGGTGGTGAAGATGAGTCTCTTGTCTCTGTATACACCAAGGAACCTGCCACCATATTTACTGGTGTGTGGTGTATGTGGTGGTGAAGATGAGTCTCTTGTCTCTGTATACACCAAGGAACTTGCCACCATATTTACTGGTGTGTGGTGTATGTGGTGGTGAAGATGAGTCTCTTGTCTCTGTATACACCAAGGAACCTGCCACCATATTTACTGGTGTGTGGTGTATGTGGTGGTGAAGATGAGTCTCTTGTCTCTGTATACACCAAGGAACTTGCCACCATATTTACTGGTGTGTGGTGTATGTGGTGGTGAAGATGAGTCTCTTGTCTCTGTATACACCAAGGAACCTTACACCATATTTACTGGTGTGTGGTGTATGTGGTGGTGAAGATGAGTCTTGTCTCTGTATACACCAAGGAACCTTACACCATATTTACTGGTGTGTGGTGTATGTGGTGGTGAAGATGAGTCTCTTGTCTCTGTATACACCAAGGAACCTTCCATAATTTTTATTGGTAATGTTAACATTGTCTATCTGAAGTTGAATCTGATTTGATGATTTACTACCAAATATAATATAGAAGTTTTTTCTATGTTTAGTGTAAGTTTGTTAGTTGACATTCACGAGTGAACTTTTGTATTTCACTGTTGACAATATTATTTAATTTGTGTGTGGAGGGGGGGGGGTTAGAATAGACGGAGGGGGTATCGTCAGCAAATAAAATAGATTTAAGAATGTTTAGAAACATTTGACAAACCATTGATGTATATAAGAAATATGAGAGGTCCCAAGATGCTGCCCTGCGGCACCCCCTACTGTCAGTGGTAGAGTGGGAGAAGTTATATCATTGATGGCTATATATTGGTGTCTGTCACTGACATAGGAACAACTATAGTCCAGAGCAAGGCTTGGGATACCACAGTGGGGAAGTTTAACTAAAAGGTAGTTATTACAGTATCAAAGGCCTTACTCAGGTCAATGAAGAGGCCAACTAGGAACTAATTTATAACAAGGGTCGAGTAGATTATATCAAGCAGACTAATAATGGCATCGTTGGTACTCTTTTGAGAACGGAACCACAATGTACAAAAAGAAAAATATCTTATTATAAAGAGTCTTTCTTGATCTGACAGAAGAAATTGGCTTCTTCATGCCATGTTCGCGGACGAACAAGAGTAATGACAACAGTCGGGTCAGAGGGTAGGTTGTTACGGACTGCAAGTACATCCGAACACACATCAAAAGTGGTCTGAAAACTGGCTGCTAGAATTTAATCCGGCCAAGTGCAAATTTATGAGGATTGGAGTGTCTATATATATATATATATATATATATATATATATATATATATATATATCCATACATATATATATATATATATATATATATATATATATCCATACATATATATATAAACACCATTCCTATACCACTAACACCACCACCACCAGAACAGCTGCCTCTCACCATCCCCTGAAACTCCCTCTCCCCCCTGCCCCCCCCCAACCACTCCCCCCCCCCAACCCTCACCCCCCCCAACCACTCCCCCCCCCAACCACTCAGCCATGCCATAATACACTTACATAGACTAACCAAACAGTATCTCCCGTCCCATTGGACGGGTCTGGGACAGACAGACACCCGCTTGACGCAACAATACGAGACATTCCGGGGCACAAAGAGCTGCTCCTCGAGGCTGCTCCTCAAGAGGCACTCCTGCCACACGTCCCCCTCGACCCGAGGACGAGTCCGGCCGACGGCGCTGCAGGAATTCGGGTCCAGGATCGAGTAAGAGAGAGAGAGGGGGGGAGGGGTATTAGGGTGGTGGGGGCTATTAATGGATTAATCAATTAGTGAATGGTTGTTGGAGGGACAAGAGTAACAAGCAGGAGGTTGAAGTAGCACTTAGGAGCGTCTGGTATGTCCCAGGGTCGTCCTCGACCAGCTGCTGCGTCTCCTCCACACAATATCCCTCCATAAGCGTGCCTTACACACCGGTTTTCTCCGCTTGACATTCCGTTAAAAAAGCAACTGTTTTGCCCAAACAAAAAAACATAAAACTATAACTTTTGTGCCTAGCCAGAGAGGGACGCACCCAGACAACCCACCTAACCTCACCAGACACACACATACCTCTATACTGCCTGTCTTTAATTGTGACATAATACGTCATATTCTGAACGGTCTGGCCGATATCGTAACAAATGCGACCTACTAGCTGCAAGACCCCCCCAGTCGGCCGAGCGGACAGCACGCTGGACTTGTGATCCTGTGGTCCTGGGTTCGATCCCAGGCGCCGGCGAGAAACAATGGGCAGAGTTTCTTTCACCCTATGTCCCTGTTACCTAGCAGTAAAATAGGTACCTGGGTGTTAGTCAGCTGTCACGGGGTGCTTCCTGGGGGTGGAGGCCTGGTCGAGGACCGGGCCGCGGGGACACTAAAGCCCCGAAATCATCTCAAGATAACCTCATGACCCCCCCCCCCCTTCCGTGGCCCCAACACTTAAAATCCAATTCCATGTTTGACTTGGGAATGTGATCTATTTCCTTCAGTAATGGAATGATTGAATAGGTAAGGCTTAAATACGCGCCACCCACGTAATCCCCAGTGTAATCTCTCCCGTGTCAGGCGGCGCCAAGTCCCATTACATATGGATTAAGGGTAATCCACCCTAGGATTTATCTTTTTTTTTTAGACTCGCTTCCCCTCAAGCCTGAAATCCTGCTTTCAAAATCCCTTTATGAACAGTGGGCTGGGATTTACCCGTGTGTGGGTAAATCCCAGAGATGAGTAGTATTTGTAATAAATAATTTGTATCTGTATTTACTAAAGAAGAACTTAACAATATGCCTTCAGCCGAACAAGTCTATGTGGGTGGGGACGAGGACAGGTTGACTAGTTTAGCAGTTACCAGGGAGGATGTTCTTAAACAAATAGTAAAACTAAAACCAAACAAATCCCCAGGGCCGGATGAAGTGTTTGCCAGGGTGCTTAAAGAATGCAAAGAGGAGCTTTGTGACCCACTGTCAACCATATTTAATAAATCAATAGAGTTAGGCAGAGTGCCAGAGTCATGGAAGGTAGTACCAATTTTTAAGAAAGGAGATAGATCACTTGCGTCAAACTATCGGCCAATTAGCCTAACGTCTATTGTGGGAAAGTTACTTGAGTCAATAATTACAAATACAATTCGTCTCCATCTTGAAAAACATAAATTAATAAATGAGTCTCAACATGGTTTTACAAATGGCCGTTCATGTTTAACAAATTTGTTATCATTTTATTCCAGCATATACACTGGCTGCCTGTCCCCCAATACAGTGAATTGTAATTAATTACAAATTATTATTACCTAGGAGACGCCACCTAGGAGACGTCTCCAGTCACCACCCAGGAGACAGTCACCACCCAGGAGACAGTCACCACCCAGGAGAGACAGTCACCACCCAGGAGACAGTCACCACCCAGGAGACAGCCACCACCCAGAAGACAGTCACCACCCAGGAGACACAGTCACCACCCAGGAGACAGTCACCACCCAGGAGACACAGTCACCACCCAGGAGACAGTCACCACCCAGGAGACAGCCACCACCCAGGAGACAGTCACCACCCAGGAGACAGTCACCACCCAGGAGACAGTCACCACCCAGGAGACAGTCACCAGGAGACAGCCACCACCCAGGAGACAGTCACCAGGAGACAGCCACCACCCAGGAGACAGTCACCAGGAGACAGCCACCACCCAGGAGACAGCCACCACCCAGGAGACAGTCACCACCCAGGAGACAGCCACCACCCAGGAGACAGTCACCAGGAGACAGCCACCACCCAGGAGACAGCCACCACCCAGGAGACAGCCACCACCCAGGAGACAGTCACCACCCAGGAGACAGTCACCACCCAGGAGACAGTCACCAGGAGACAGCCACCACCCAGGAGACAGTCACCACCCAGGAGACAGTCACCAGGAGACAGCCACCACCCAGGAGACAGTCACCACCCAGGAGACAGTCACCACCCAGGAGACAGTCACCAGGAGACAGCCACCACCCAGGAGACAGCCACCACCTAGGAGACAGTCACCACCCAGGAGACAGCCACCACCCAGGAGACAGTCACCAGGAGACAGCCACCACCCAGGAGACAGTCACCACCCAGGAGACAGTCACCACCCAGGAGACAGTCACCACCCAGGAGACAGTCACCAGGAGACAGCCACCACCCAAGAGACAGCCACCACCCAGGAGACAGTCACCACCCAGGAGACAGTCACCAGGAGACAGTCACCACCCAGGAGACAGTCACCAGGAGACAGCCACCACCCAGGAGACAGTCACCAGGAGACAGCCACCACCCAGGAGACAGTCACCAGGAGACAGCCACCACCCAGGAGACAGTCACCACCCAGGAGACAGTCACCAGGAGACAGTCACCACCCAGGAGACAGTCACCAGGAGACAGTCACCACCCAGGAGACAGTCACCAGGAGACAGCCACCACCCAGGAGACAGCCACCACCCAGGAGACAGTCACCAGGAGACAGTCACCACCCAGGAGACAGCCACCACCCAGGAGACAGTCACCAGGAGACAGCCACCACCCAGGAGACAGTCACCAGGAGACAGCCACCACCCAGGAGACAGTCACCAGGAGACAGCCACCACCCAGGAGACAGTCACCACCCAGGAGACAGCCACCACCCAGGAGACAGTCACCAGGAGACAGCCACCACCCAGGAGACAGCCACCACCCAGGAGACAGTCACCACCCAGGAGACAGCCACCACCCAGGAGACAGTCACCAGGAGACAGCCACCACCCAGGAGACAGTCACCACCCAGGAGACAGTCACCACCCAGGAGACAGTCACCAGGAGACAGTCACCAGGAGACAGCCACCACCCAGGAGACAGTCACCACCCAGGAGACAGTCACCACCCAGGAGACAGCCACCACCCAGGAGACAGTCACCAGGAGACAGCCACCACCCAGGAGACAGTCACCAGGAGACAGCCACCACCCAGGAGACAGTCACCAGGAGACAGCCACCACCCAGGAGAAAGCCACCACCCAGGAGACAGTCACCACCCAGGAGACAGTCACCACCCAGGAGACAGTCACCACCCAGGAGACAGTCACCACCCAGGAGACAGTCACCACCCAGGAGACAGCCACCACCCAGGAGACAGTCACCACCCAGGAGACAGTCACCAGGAGACAGCCACCACCCAGGAGACAGTCACCAGGAGACAGTCACCACCCAGGAGACAGTCACCAGGAGACAGTCACCACCCAGGAGACAGTCACCACCCAGGAGACAGTCACCACCCAGGAGACAGCCACCACCCAGGAGATAGTCACCACCCAGGAGACAGTCACCAGGAGACAGTCACCACCCAGGAGACAGTCACCACCCAGGAGACAGTCACCACCCAGGAGACAGTCACCATCCAGGAGACAGTCACCACCCAGGAGACAGTCACCACCCAGGAGACAGTCACCAGGAGACAGTCACCACCCAGGAGACAGTCACTAGGAGACAGCTACCACCCAGGAGACAGTCACCACCCAGGAGACAGTCACCACCCAGGAGACAGTCACCACCCAGGAGACAGCCACCACCCAGGAGACAGCCACCACCCAAGAGACAGCCACCACCCAGGAGACAGCCACCACCCAGGAGACAGTCACCACCCAGGAGACAGTCACCAGGAGACAGTCACCACCCAGGAGACAGTCACCAGGAGACAGCCACCACCCAGGAGACAGTCACCACCCAGGAGACAGTCACCAGGAGACAGCCGTTGTGATGATACATCTCATCACGTGATGATAACGGAACTATTAGCGACAACAACGCGGGAAATGGTTCGATACCCCTTCAAGGTGATGCCCCTTCAGATAGCTGCCCTTTTAAGCTCGCCCTCTCAGGTAGCTGCCCCCTTCAGCTGCCCTTCAGCTGCCCTTCCCCAACAGTAACAACCATTCCCAGCCCTTGTGGGCAGGGGCGGGGGGGGGGGTTATGGGGCAGGTGGGGGGGAGGGGGTTGAAGGGGCATGGCAGGAATAGGGGGGGTAGGTGACCGGGGGGGGGGGCCCCCCCTGAACATGTTGACCAGACCACACACTAGAAGGTGAAGGGACGACGACGTTTCGGTCCGTCCTGGACCATTCTAAAAGTCGATTGTGATGAGGGAATGATTGATGAAGATTAAGCCACCCAAAAGGTGGCACGGGCATGAATAGCCCGTAAGTGGTGGTTCTTTTGAGCCATTACCAGTATCAGTAGATGATACTGGAGATCTGTGGAGGTGCGACTGCACCCTGCGTGACGGGAGATGTCTCCCGTCGATGAGGGAAGGAGGTGAAGGCAGTAATAGGCAAGGGGAGAGGTGAGGAGCAAGGAAAAAGGTAGACAAGGTAAGGTGTAGTAGAGAGGATAGTAATAGGAAAAAGAACAAAGGTAACTGCAGAGGGCCTATTGGTCCATACGAGGCAGCAGCTATTGGTCCATACGAGGCAGCTGCTATTGGTCCATACGAGGCAGCAGCTATTGGTCCATACGAGGCAGCTGCTATTGGTCCATACGAGGCAGCTGCTATTGGTCCATACGAGGCAGCTGCTATTGGTCCATACGAGGCAGCTGCTATTGGTCCATACGAGGCAGCTGCTATTGGTCCATACGAGGCAGCTGCTATTGGTCCATACGAGGCAGCTGCTATTGGTCCATACGAGGCAGCTGCTATTGGTCCATACGAGGCAGCTGCTATTGGTCCATACGAGGCAGCAGCTATTGGTCCATACGAGGCAGCTGCTATTGGTCCATACGAGGCAGCTGCTATTGGTCCATACGAGGCAGCTGCTATTGGTCCATACGAGGCAGCTGCTATTGGTCCATACGAGGTAGCTGCTATTGGTCCATACGAGGCAGCTGCTATTGGTCCATACGAGGCAGCTGCTATTGGTCCATACGAGGCAGCTGCTATTGGTCCATACGAGGCAGCTGCTATTGGTCCATACGAGGCAGCTGCTATTGGTCCATACGAGGCAGCGCCTATTGGTCCATACGAGGCAGCGCCTATTGGTCCATACGAGGCAGCTGCTATTGGTCCATACGAGGCAGCTGCTATTGGTCCATACGAGGCAGCTGCTATTGGTCCATACGAGGCAGCGCCTATTGGTCCATACGAGGCAGCGCCTATTGGTCCATACGAGGCAGCTGCTATTGGTCCATACGAGGCAGCTGCTATTGGTCCATACGAGGCAGCTGCTATTGGTCCATACGAGGCAGCTGCTATTGGTCCATACGAGGCAGCTGCTATTGGTCCATACGAGGCAGCTGCTATTGATCCATACGAGGCAGCTGCTATTGGTCCATACGAGGCAGCTGCTATTGGTCCATACGAGGCAGCTGCTATTGGTCCATACGAGGCAGCTGCTATTGGTCCATATGAGGCAG
The DNA here is from genome assembly GCF_040958095.1 of Procambarus clarkii. Lineage (NCBI taxonomy): Eukaryota > Metazoa > Arthropoda > Malacostraca > Decapoda > Cambaridae > Procambarus > Procambarus clarkii. The sequence continues at coordinate 39,333,478 of NC_091163.1, forward strand.
CTGCTATTGGTCCATATGAGGCAGCTGCTATTGGTCCATACGAGGCAGCTGCTATTGGTCCATACGAGGCAGCTGCTATTGGTCCATACGAGGCAGCTGCTATTGGTCCATACGAGGCAGCTGCTATTGGTCCATACGAGGCAGCTGCTATTTATAACCATCCAATAGGAAGAGGAGAGTAATGGAATAAGAAGAGGATAGTAAGGGATGGTAAGAGAAAATAATGGACAGAAAACAAAAAAGGAAAGAGAAAGAAAGATAAATGGAAGAGTAAGCTTATGTTAAGTCACGTTTGTTAGAAAGTTTAGAGCATTGGAGTATATACTGTGAAAGGGAAGAGTCCACAGCAACAGAGCCAGGACTCAAGTTCATGTTGGGTATGTTGTGTATTAGAGCCGATTCTACAAGACGGCGTCTGTGTAGAGTAGAGGCAGGAAAGATTATTTTGGAGGAAGACCAATCAATAGGATGATTAGAATCCCCCACGTGACAGAAGAGAACATTGTTTGTGTGTCGACACACAAATCTATATCGAGCTATTGATTGGTCTTCCTCCAAAATAATCTTTCCTGCCTCTACTCTACACAGACGCCGTCTTGTTGACTCAGCTCTAATACACAATGTACCCAACATATAGGAAAAGAAGCCCATAATCTAGGGCTGTCAATCACCCTAAATTGGTTCAAAAGGATAATTAATACACAGTCAACAATACACTTTATCCAATTGATCCATTGGATCAATTGGATAAAGTTACATTGGCATAGATGGTAATGGCAAGGCAGACTCACTAGCAAAAACTGCCACTGCTCTACCTGTTGTACAGGTTCAAATACCTCCAAGTTTCTCACAGATTAAGGAGCAAATCAAGAAGAAAATATTCCCAACTATCAACAGTCGCCACAGAGTCAAAGTAGCGGAAGGAAGATCCACCGCGATATGGTACGAACAAGCCACTGGGAACTACTCTTACAAGCGGAACAAAAAGATATCCAGAGACATTACAGTAGCCATACACAGACTTGGTTACAAGTGCTGCTGGGAGGTAATGAACCCAATAGTTAAAGAGTGTCATATCTGAGGAACAGAAGCAGAGGCGCCACTATTGCACTACTTACTGGAATGTGAAGCTACTGAAGCCCTGACCATCAAACTCAACATTAACCCAACGACAACAGCTGCATTACATGCACATTCCACAGTCACTACAATGATTAGAAAAGTTGTTAAAGACTGGGACTCACTAGTGAGCATTCTGTACCTACATCCGCCACCAAGATAATGTTATTATAACACGACTAAAATCAGTGCACTAAAACAGAAGCGAAAAATAAACCGGGAAAAAGGAGGAAACCCCACCTCCATTTTAAACTTAGACCCAAATATCACAGCAACAATGTTATCGCTAATAACCGAACTCAGTTACGGGGCTCACCATAGCCCGTGCTACATGGATACTTCGTTCGGAGTCACTAAATCTAAAACACGAACAACAATATTCCCTCATCACAATGGACTTGAGAATGGTCCAGGACGGACCGAAACGTCGTCGTCCCTTCACCTTCTAGTGTGTGGTCTGGTCAACATACTTCAGCCCCGTTATTGTGACTCCTCGCCTACATATGTACCCGGTACATATTAGCCATGCCCCCCCCCCCCCCCCCTGCACAGTAAACTGAAGGGGGGCATTAAATTGAGGGGGAGAGGGGGGGCGGGGGGAGGGGAATAAATAGGCATAAAAAAGGCATGAATTAAACAGAAGGGGTGAGAGCAGACGACCCTGGTCCCCCTCTCTGATTGGTCGTCTGACCGGCCAATCAGAGAGCCGCTATATACACAATTGCCCCCAACTAGCGCCTGGGAACATCGCCTCTACCGCCCCTGTCCTTACAGGTCATTCTCCAGTGCCGGCGACGGGCACATTCACACGCATAAACCACTTTACAAACATCGCCCTAATTGCCTGGTGCCATTAGAGTCATTATTGACCAGCTAGAGTATGTTGTCACGAGGTTGTGGGAACATGAGCCGTATGGCACTACGCATAAGGGTGCTTCTCCCTTAACACACAAAGGGTTGAAGTGACTTATTGAGGTAAGTGACTATGACCTCTATGATGCCAGGTATAAGGACCAGTCTTGTGTGCGCTAAGGGCCAGGTGGTTGTGGAGGGGGGGGGGGGGTAATGGTATCAAGGCCCTCTTAAAATGGCGGCCCTTGAGCCCGGGGGGGGGGGGGGGCGGGGGGGTGCCCACACTGCCCCGCGCCCCCCCTTCCCCCCCCCCTACCAGTGTTGTCATGGCGCCCGCTGTCACGCTGTCACGCTGGTGGTTCACTTGTATCTCTCTCCATCCTCCTTGTTCCTGCCCCCCCACACCTCAGAGTATCTATAGATACTCTGAGTATCTATAGATACTCTGCAGCGATTATACTACATATAGTTGTATCTATAGATACTATGGAGGGATTATACTACATATACACAGTTGTAACTATAGATACTATGGAGGGATTATACAACAGACTGACAGTAGTATCTATAGATACTATAGAGCGTACAAAACACAGCACCTTCTCAGGCCTAACATCATACATATTAAGGGCCTCGGTAGCACAGTGGGATTCGTTCTCGTTTCACAATCGAGAATTCCAGGTTTGAATCCTGGGCGGGACAGAAATGATTGGGCACATTTCCTATCACCTCACCTCATTCACTCAGCAGTAAATAGGTACCCACGAGTTAATCAGCTGGTTGCGGGGTTGTATGATGGGGGGGGGGGGGTAGTATTTTGACCTATGGGTGAGGGGGGCAGGGAGGAGGGGGGGCTCAATATATAATCTTAATCTAGATTAATAGATTAATACATTAATCTATTGTGTAACCTTACATTAGTCAGCATAGTCAATACTACAGCTTACAATACTACAATACATATATACAGCTACAATACTACAATACATATATACAATACAATACTACAATACATATATACAGCTACAATACTACAATACATATATACAGCTACAATACTACAATACATATATACAGCTACAATACTACAATACTACAGCTATAGTACATACTACAGCTGTCAATCTTTAGATCATTTCAACCCCTTGTTAAGAACATTAGAACATAAGAACAAAGGCAACTGATAGTCATTCTAAAAGCCAATCGGCATTTAGCTGTCATTTACAAGGTGTGACGTTAGTGGCTCGTAAATCAACTCTGGTGTTTTACACAAATTCTTTAATATATATATATTTGAAATCTCACACCCCAAAAGTGACTCGAACCCATACTGCAAGGAGCACTCTGTATCTGGTGTACAGGGCACCTTAACCACTCGACCATCACGACCGGACAAAGATGATGGTCTTCTCCAGCTGTTCCACCCAGCTGTCAGGGGCGCCTGACAGCTGGGTGAACAGCGCTTCGGATTCGTAGTCCTAAGGTTCCGGGTTCGATCCCCGGTGGAGGCGGAGACAAATGGGCACAATGTTTCTTTCACACTGATGCCCCCTGTTACCTAGCAGTAAATAGGTACCTGGGAGTTAGACAGCTGCTACGGACTGCTTCCTGCGGGTGTGTAACAAAAAGGAAGTTTGGTCGAGGACCGGGCCGCGGGGAACGCTAAGCCCCGAAATGATCTCAAGATAACCTCAAGATAACCTGCAATGGTTATGTGTGAGAGATAACAACAAGGAAGGTTGGGAGGTGAGCCTCAGGGGACGGAACCACCACCACAGTACCAACACTTCCAATAACAGTGTTCTACAGGAGCGTGTTCTCCAGGACCCAGAGAGCGGAGGAAGGAGCCCTACAAGAGATCACTGAGAGGAACACCACTACCACAGTACCAACACTTCCAATAACAGTGTTCTACAGGAGCGTGTTCTCCAGGACCCAGAGAGCGGAGGAAGGAGCCCTACAAGAGATCATTCTCCAGGACCCAGAGAGCGGAGGAAGGAGCCCTACAAGAGATCACTGAGAGGAACACCACTACCACAGTACCAACACTTCCAATAACAGTGTTCTACAGGAGCGTGTTCTCCAGGACCCAGAGAGCGGAGGAAGGAGCCCTACAAGAGATCATTCTCCAGGACCCAGAGAGCGGAGGAAGGAGCCCTACAAGAGATCACTGAGAGGAACACCACTACCACAGTACCAACACTTCCAATAACAGTGTTCTACAGGAGCGTGTTCTCCAGGACCCAGAGAGCGGAGGAAGGAGCCCTACAAGAGATCATTCTCCAGGACCCAGAGAGCGGAGGAAGGAGCCCTACAAGAGATCACTGAGAGGAACATTGCCCCAAGTGACGTCAATCAGAAGATAAAACTAACAATATATTATAAGAGGAGGAAAACCCTCAAGCTGCTAATGAAGAATTCTGCCGACACCAAGAACAACGCCTTGAGGGAGACCACCGTTGTCTACACCTTCACGTGCCCACTTGGGGACTGTCACCCACAACGATCTCAGTATATAGGCAAGACAACAACGTCTCTCTCTAGACGTTTAACAATGTATAAGCAACAGGGTTCCATCAAGGAACACATAATCGCCACACACAACCAAACCATCACCAGAGAAATCTTAACAAACAACACAGAAATCATTGATAGATACAGCGATAGCAGGCGGCTCGACATCTGCGAGGCACTACACATCAAAAAGTTAACACCAGCAATCAGCCAATAAATGCACAACTATATTCTACCCACTTCAAGACCCCGAACCAATATGGAAGCAGCAAGAGGAAGTATGGGCCAATAGGCCTTCTGCAGTTACTTCCATTCTTATGTTCTCATATACAAGTTATACCCATTGTTCCGTGTTCTGTCTTGTGCTTGTCACCTCACCCAAAACTTGTGCCATATCACCTCACCCAAGTATAAGTACGATGGATTTGTGTGTAAATTAAGTCTTTGAAAATGTAATACGAATTACGAAACGCGTTCAGGCGTCAGACCATTAATAAAAAATGAATTTTGGAGAATTGTTATTTTCATTACCACCGACAGTGAAGAAAAACATAAGAAATAATGAAAAAATTCGTGTTAGAATTATTAATCTTACTTTTTGCGGTCAAGGCCTAGATGTAGTACAGAATGATGCCATGCGCATCATCCTGGGTTGTCCTTCAACTGTCACAATTGTTAACATGAGAAAGGAACTAAACTTACCTTCCATTTACGAAAGAATAGTTCTACTTAGTACTATGTTTTGCGCCAAAACTTTGAAAAATAATGGTCCTTCCAGCTCTATTAAAATTAAATTGAGATCCATTCTAAACAATTCTGACTGTTCCCTCAATCCGCCGCAAAAAGCTCCCTACAGTGTGTGGCTCAGTTGTTGTGCCTATAATCTTCAGAAACTGAATGTGTCTCTTAACCCTGATAAAACTGTTCACTATATTCCCCCTTGGAAAGATGTGGAGGTCTCTGCATTATACTCCCATCAGTGTAAAACAAATGTATAACACTGACATTTTGAGATGTATAACATTAGAAGCTATTGACAGTCATCTTCAAATTCTCAAACCGACTGAATCCTATGCCTTTACTGATGGCTCTGTGCAGTTAGGCACTGGTAGAACAGGTTGTGCATGTGCAGTGTATAAAGGGAATGAAATGATCATGTCTAGTACACAGAGATTGAACAACTGGGCAAGCACGACACAGACCGAGCTATTGGGCATTTATCTAGCCACTGAATACCTTAAGCTCAATGGTGGTGGAGTTATTTTCTGTGACTCTAAAAGTGCTCTGCAGTCCTTAAATAACCCATCACAATGTATGTCGGAAGTAGCTTGTAATATTAAATGGAATGTAATTTTTGCCAATGATAATAACTCTTGTATAAAATTTGTGTGGATCCCATACCATGTTGGAGTTGGAAAACATGACTTTGTAGATCAATTGGCCAATGAGGCTTGCAGGAAAGAAAACATTGATTATGACTTTGGACTATCTAATGCAGTTATTAGAAACATACAAATTAAAGAAATTAATTCAGATTTAGAAGAACTAAGAAATGCCCAGAGACCTGAAAGCTGCAGTATTAAAAGTTATGACAACTTTTGTAATAATATATTTGTATGGTCAGCACAGTAACTGGACCAGGCAATGTAATGTAGTCATTGTGGTAATTCACCTTGGCTATAGACACATCTGACAGGTTAGTGAGGCTGAGCCACTACCAGAATATTCAGATTGTAAACTCTGTGATAAACCTTTAATGCATTCACTAGAACACTATATTGTTGAATGTGAAACCGTAAAGGACTTTAGACCTCCTGGCCTCTTGTACCACCAACTGTGTAACTATTTCATTGACTCAGGTGTTCTGGACGACATCCTAAGAATTTATCCAAAATTTGCTTGTCCATTTTAAAGAATGAAAACAATTTTTATTTATATTACTTCTAAGCTGTATCACTTATGAACCCATCCCTGCCCTTGTGTGGCAGTGCACATCCCTGTCCTTGTGTGGCAGTGCACAATAGAAAGTTGTTTTCACATATCCACACATTAAAACAGTGATTGTAACCATGATATATATGTGCTTCAGCCTACAGTTTAGACCTATTGTCTTGTGTATGACCCTCTGTCCTGCGTGACAGTGAATACCAGCATTATCCTCACTTTAATAAGACTTAATCGAAATCCTCAGATTAGGCAAAATTGTAATTAATTTTGTCAATAAAGATGTTAATAATAAAAATAATAATTTTTTTTGGCATATTCAACAACATATGTTTACAAGAAATACTGCTACCAATATATATATATAATATATATATATATATATATATATATATATATATATATATATATATATATATATATATATATATATATATATATATATATATATATATATGTTTTACCTAGTAGCCAGAACGCAATACTCGGCCTACTATGCAAGAGAGAGAGAGAGAGAGAGAGAGAGAGAGAGAGAGAGAGAGAGAGAGAGAGAGAGAGAGAGAGAGAGAGAGAGAGAGAGAGAGAGAGAGAGAGAGACAGAGAGAGAGAGACAGAGAGAGAGAGAGAGTAAAAGAGGAGAGAGTAATGTTGAAGGACAGGGGACGCAATATGGGATAGGAGATGGCAGGTGAAAGGTTGGTGAGAGAGGAGAGGACTGGGTGACGAGGAGAAGAGAAAGGAGAGGTGAGAGAAGAGATAGTAATGTGGTGGAAACTGAGAGAGAGAGTGCGGATAGGGGACGACAGAGGGACTAGGTGAGAGAGTGAGAGAGGATAGGAGGGTCGACGCTCCCACATCCAGTTAATGTACGAGTAACCAAGGGAAGTAACAGATAAATTACCTCAGTGTTTTATAAACAAATTGTATCATGGGATTCATAGATGACGAGATAGGGAGCCTTGTGGTACCCGCCCCGGCTACCAGGGGGGCCATAGTACCCGCCCCGGCCACCAGGGGGGCCATAGTACCCACCCCGGCCACCAGGGGGGCCGTGGTACCCGCCCCGGCCACCAGGGGGGCCATAGTACCCGCCCCGGCCACCAGGGGGGCCATAGTACCCACCCCGGCCACCAGGGGGGCCGTGGTACCCGCCCCGGCCACCAGGGGGGCCATAGTACCCGCCCCGGCCACCAGGGGGGCCATAGTACCCACCCCGGCCACCAGGGGGCCATAGTACCCACCCCGGCCACCAGGGGGGCCATAGTACCCGCCCCGGCCACCAGGGGGGCCATAGTACCCACCCCGGCCACCAGGGGGCCATAGTACCCACCCCGGCCACCAGGGGGGCCATAGTACCCGCCCCGGCCACCAGGGGGGCCATAGTACCCGCCCCGGCCACCAGGGGGGCCATAGTACCCACCCCGGCCACCAAGGGGCCATAGTACCCACCCCGGCCACCAGGGGGGCCATAGTACCCGCCCCGGCCACCAGGGGGGCCATAGTACCCACCCCGGCCACCAGGGGGCCATAGTACCCACCCCGGCCACCAGGGGGGCCATAGTACCCGCCCCGGCCACCAGGGGGGCCATAGTACCCGCCCCGGCCACCAGGGGGCCATAGTACCCACCCCGGCCACCAGGGGGCCATAGTACCCGCCCCGGCCACCAGGGGGGCCATAGTACCCGCCCCGGCCACCAGGGGGGCCGTAGTACCCGCCCCGGCCACCAGGGGGCCATAGTACCCACCCCGGCCACCAGGGGGCCATAGTACCCACCCCGGCCACCAGGGGGGCCATAGTACCCGCCCCGGCCACCAGGGGGGCCGTAGTACCCGCCCCGGCCACCAGTGGGGCCATAGTACCCACCCCGGCCACCAGGGGGCCATAGTACCCACCCCGGCCACCAGGGGGGGCCATAGTACCCGCCCCGGCCACCAGTGGGGCCATAGTACCCACCCCGGCCACCAGGGGGGCCATAGTACCCGCCCCGGCCAACAGGGGGGCCATAGTACCCACCCCGGCCACCAGGGGGGCCGTAGTACCCGCCCCGGCCACCAGGGGGGCCATAGTACCCACCCCGGCCACCAGGGGGGCCGTAGTACCCGCCCCGGCCACCAGGGGGGCCATAGTACCCACCCCGGCCACCAGGGGGGCCGTAGTACCCGCCCCGGCCACCAGGGGAGCCATAGTACCCGCCCCGGCCACCAGGGGGGCCATAGTACCCGCCCCGGCCACCAGGGGGCCATAGTACCCGCTGCGGCCACCAGTGGGGCCATAGTACCCACCCCGGCCACCAGGGGGGGCCATAGTACCCGCCCCGGCCACCAGTGGGGCCATAGTACCCACCCCGGCCACCAGGGGGGCCGTAGTACCCGCCCCGGCCACCAGGGGGGCCATAGTACCCGCCCCGGCCACCAGGGGGGGCCATAGTACCCGCCCCGGCCACCAGTGGGGCCATAGTACCCACCCCGGCCACCAGGGGGGCCGTAGTACCCGCCCCGGCCACCAGGGGGGCCATAGTACCCGCCCCGGCCACCAGGGGGGGCCATAGTACCCGCCCCGGCCACCAGTGGGGCCATAGTACCCACCCCGGCCACCAGGGGGGCCGTAGTACCCGCCCCGGCCACCAGGGGGGCCATAGTACCCGCCCCGGCCACCAGGGGGGGCCATAGTACCCGCCCCGGCCACCAGGGGGGCCATAGTACCCGCCCCGGCCACCAGGGGGGGCCATAGTACCCGCCCCGGCCAACAGGGGGGCCATAGTACCCACCCCGGCCACCAGGGGGGCCATAGTACCCGCCCCGGCCAACAGGGGGGCCATAGTACCCGCCCCGGCCACCAGGGGGGCCATAGTACCCGCCCCGGCCACCAGGGGGCCGTGTTATGATACATACACAAGAGGTATGTTACAAATTACTCCTCCTCTCCTCCTTGTATCAGGCTCTATCACTCCCATCCACACGAGAGGAAGAACGGCTCTTGTGTCCCTGGAGAGTAAGAGTCACAATGAGAGGCATGAGAGGGAGCTGTGAGGCTCTTGTAGCCCGGTAACCCGGTGGGGCTCGATCGGGTGGATGTCGCATCAGATCTTACGGTCGGCGCCTCTCAATGGCGGGAAAAGACAGGCCTGCCAACCGCCGAGTTAATCATCCCAGCTTCGTTTTCTTTCATCGTGATTTCTGGCGGGAAAGTTGAATTGAAACTAAAATGAGCATATGTTCCTGTGGGCCCAGAGTGTATGATGTATAGTGTTGTGGCGGGTGTATTGTGTCATGTTCCTGTGGGCCCAGAGTGTATGATGTATAGTGTTGTGGTGGGTGTATTGTGTCATGTTCCTGTGGGCCCAGAGTGTATGATGTATAGTGTTGTGGCGGGTGTATTGTGTCATGTTCCTGTGGGCCCAGAGTGTATGATGTATAGTGTTGTGGCGGGTGTATTGTGTCATGTTCCTGTGGGCCCAGAGTGTATGATGTATAGTGTTGTGGCGGGTGTATTGTGTCATGTTCCTGTGGGCCCAGAGTGTATGATGTATAGTGTTGTGGCGGGTGTATTGTGTCATGTTCCTGTGGGCCCAGAGTGTATGATGTATAGTGTTGTGGTGGGTGTATTGTGTCATGTCTCTTCTCTACTGTATGGTTGGTATTAATGTGCGGAGTATGAGTATACTTTGTCCAGAGTGTATTTCTTGTATGCTACGGGTATATCTCATATCCTCATTGTCTCTGTCTCACCTCATATCTCTCCTTATCTTGAGGTTATCTTGAGATGATTTCGGGGCTTTTTAGTGTCCCCGCGGCCCGGTCCTCTACCAGGCCTCCACCCCCAGGAAGCAGCCCGTGACAGCTGACTAACACCCAGGTACCTATTTTACTGCAAGGTAACAGGGGGCATAGGGTGAAAGAAACTCTGCCCCCTGCTCATAGCCTCATCCCCCTCACAACCCCCAGGACCTAAGTGGGGGCTCCCCCTCCCCCTTGAAGGGGGACTGAACAAACAAGATATATCCGGCGCCGACACGGAAAAAAAACCCCAACCTCCATAACATACACCAGGATGAATTGTCGGGCATTGTCAAGTATACATGGGAGCATAAATCAATTTCCGTGTAGCCTCGGGGTCATTATAATCCTCCAGGGATTATAATGACCACTAGACGGCTGATTGTAGAGGGGGGGGGGGGGTAGTTCGAGGCTTATACTCTCCATCCGGAGTCGTTTGACCAACCGGTGACTAAACCTGTATTAGTTCTTACATCAGCATCTTCACGTGTATATTACTGAGGAGTTTATGAGGTGGGAATATTGTGAGGTGCTCCGTACCCCGGGGCACTGGTCACGCCTTGTTCCTTACCCCCGGGTGTCACACGGTAACAGTGTCACACAGTAACAGTGTCACCCGGTAACAGTGTCACACAGTAACAGTGTCACACGGTAACAGTGTCACACAGTAACAGTGTCACACAGTAACAGTGTCACACAGTAACAGTGTCACCCGGTAACAGTGTCACACAGTAACAGAGGGGCAGCAATGAGAGACAGTGTAGCAGACTGGAGGAGTGTCACAAGTGGGGTCCCACAGGGCTCAGTTCTGGTACCAGTCTTGTTCATCGTCCACATGAACGTCTACCAGAAGGAACACAGTATAACATGAACGTCTACCAGAAGGAACACAGTATAACATGAACGTCTACCAGAAGGAACACAGTATAACATGAACGTCTACCAGAAGGAACACAGTATAACATGAACGTCTACCAGAAGGAACACAGTATAACATGAACGTCTATCAGAAGGAACACAGTATAACATGAACGTCTACCAGAAGGAACACAGTATAACATGAACATGTTTGGTGATGACGTTAAGACACTGAGGAACACAGCAGACGCAGACTATTGTAATGTCCTTCATGTCGATCTAGATAAAGTAAGTGCTTGGAGCGTCAAGTGGCAAATAGAATTCAATGTGAATAAATGCCATGTTATGGAATGTGGAATGTGAGGAAATAGATCACACACAACTTAGAAATTATGTGGAGAGGAATTACAGAACTCTACTAAAGAAGGAGACCTTAGTGATCTTGAGGTTATCTTGAGATGATTTCGGGGCTTTAGTGTCCCCGCGGCCCGGTCCTCGACCAGGCCTCCACCCCCAGGAAGCAGCCCATGACAGCTGACTAACACCCAGGTACCTATTTTACTGCTAGGTAACAGGGGCATAGGGTGAAAGAAACTCTGCCCATTGTTTCTCGCCGGCGCCTGGGATCGAACCCAGGACCACATGAACACGAGTCCAGCGTGCTGTCCGCTCGGCCGACCGGCAGTGATGGTTTTTATAGTAAACTGTCGCCAGAGGAACACAGAACATTGTGAGAGGAGCGTCTGGTCGCCAGAGGAACACACAGAACACTGTGAGAGGAGCGTCTGGTCGCCAGAGGAACACACAGAACATTGTGAGAGGAGCGTCTGGTCGCCAGAGGAACACACAGAACACTGTGAGAGGAGCGTCTGGTCGCCAGAGGAACACACAGAACATTGTGAGAGGAGCGTCTGGTCGCCAGAGGAACACACAGAACACTGTGAGAGGAGCGTCTGGTCGCCAGAGGAACACACAGAACATTGTGAGAGGAGCGTCTGGTCGCCAGAGGAACACACAGAACACTGTGAGAGGAGCGTCTGGTCGCCAGAGGAACACACAGAACATTGTGAGAGGAGCGTCTGGTCGCCAGAGGAACACACAGAACACTGTGAGAGGAGCGTCTGGTCGCCAGAGGAACACACAGAACATTGTGAGAGGAGCGTCTGGTCGCCAGAGGAACACGCAGAACATTGTGAGAGGAGCGTCTGGTCGCCAGAGGAACACACAGAACATTGTGAGAGGAGCGTCTGGTCGCCAGAGGAACACACAGAACATTGTGAGAGGAGCGTCTGGTCGCCAGAGGAACACACAGAACACTGTGAGAGGAGCGTCTGGTCGCCAGAGGAACACACAGAACATTGTGAGAGGAGCGTCTGGTCGCCAGAGGAACACGCAGAACACTGTGAGAGGAGCGTCTGGTCGCCAGAGGAACACGCAGAACATTGTGAGAGGAGCGTCTGGTCGCCAGAGGAACACGCAGAACACTGTGAGAGGAGCGTCTGGTCGCCAGAGGAACACGCAGAACATTGTGAGAGGAGCGTCTGGTCGCCAGAGGAACACGCAGAACATTGTGAGAGGAGCGTCTGGTCGCCAGAGGAACACGCAGAACACTGTGAGAGGAGCGTCTGGTCGCCAGAGGAACACGCAGAACATTGTGAGAGGAGCGTCTGGTCGCCAGAGGAACACACAGAACATTGTGAGAGGAGCGTCTGGTCGCCAGAGGAACACACAGAACATTGTGAGAGGAGCGTCTGGTCGCCAGAGGAACACGCAGAACACTGTGAGAGGAGCGTCTGGTCGCCAGAGGAACACGCAGAACATTGTGAGAGGAGCGTCTGGTCGCCAGAGGAACACGCAGAACACTGTGAGAGGAGCGTCTGGTCGCCAGAGGAACACACAGAACATTGTGAGAGGAGCGGATGGTCGCCAGAGGAACACGCAGAACACTGTGAGAGGAGCGTCTGGTCGCCAGAGGAACACACAGAACATTGTGAGAGGAGCGGATGGGTCGCTTTCCAACTTCAGACTTGCTATTAATACTATGGATGGTGAAGTACTGAAGAAACTGGTCATGACGTACGTGAGACCAGAACTGGAATATGCAGCAGTTGTATGGTGCCCAAGTCTCAAGAAGCACATAATGCCCCTGGAAAAGATGCAGCGGCTTGGTACAAAATGGCTTCCGGAAGTGAAAAACAAGTTACGAGGAGAGACTAGAGGCGTTAACAGCCGGAACTATAAAATAGAAGAGAGGGGATATGATCACCACTTACAAAATACTAACATTAATAGACCAAATTGACCAAGAGGAATACCTGAAACCTGCAGCTTCACCTACAAGACGACACTGATTCACGCTAAGGAAACAAAGGTGCCTAAAAGATATTGTAAAGTTTTCTTAGAGAGAGTGGTAGACGGTTGGAACAAGTTAGGGGAGAAGGTGGTGGAGGCCAAGACCGTCAGTAGTTTCAAAGCGTTATATGACAAAGAGTGCTGGGAAGACGGGACACCACGAGCGTAGCTCTCATCCTGTAACTACACTTAGGTAATTACACTTAGGTAATTACACACACAAACACTTAGCCGGAGAGTAATTTGACTGAGATTTTTAAATGTAAATACGATAAAAGCATGATAAATGAGTCATTGTATTAATGTAAGAAGGTTGTGGAGGCGGGGCCAGGAGTTTAGCCCGACCCTTCAAACACATGTAGGTGAGTACAGACAAAGATCAAGAACAGTGTACAAACATCAGATGATAATCTCTTGAGCTGCTAATGAGGCGGCTCCGTGAACACCCCCCCCCCCCCCCCTGCCCCCCTCCCCACACCCCTACTCACCCTCCCATTATAAGGGTGGGACAAGGCAGCTGGCGGCAGTGTGAGGGTAGGGTGTACCCTCTCCGTTAGGGTGAGGGGGGAGGGGGGCCACCACCCTCACAACCCTGGCCCTCACTCTATTAATGGTGTCATTATGTCTCTATTACCAACACACTAACACGCTGCTCAGTAACTTTCATGTAAGGAACATGATGCTTCAGGAGCCAACTGTGTGGCAGACCCTTCATGTGCTCGGCTCACCATATATATATATATATATATATATATATATATATATATATATATATATATATATATATATATATATATATATATATATATATATATATATATATATATATATATTGTGAAACAGTGGAGTCCCACAGGGCTCTGTACTCGGACCTATCCTGTTTCTGATATACGTAAATGATCTCCCAGAGGGTATAGACTCATTCCTCTCAATGTTTGCTGACGACGCCAAAATTATGAGAAGGATTAAGACAGAGGAGGACAGCTTGAGGCTTCAAGAAGACCTGGACAAGCTGCAGGAATGGTCAAACAAATGGCTGTTAGAGTTTAACCCAAGCAAATGTAATGTAATGAAGATAGGGGTAGGAAGCAGGAGACCAGATACAAGGTATCACTTGGGAGAAGAAATACTTCAAGAGTCCGAGAGAGAGAAAGACCTGGGGGTTGATATCACGCCAGACCTGTCCCCTGAAGCCCATATCAAGCGGATAACAGCAGCAGCATATGCCAGGTTGGCTAACATAAGAACGGCCTTTAGAAACTTGTGTAAGGAATCTTTCAGAACATTATATACCACATATGTCAGACCAATCCTGGAGTATGCGGCTCCAGCATGGAGTCCATATCTAGTCAAGCATAAGACTAAACTGGAGAAGGTTCAAAGGTTTGCCACCAGACTAGTACCCGAGCTGAGAGGTATGAGCTACGAGGAGAGACTACGGGAATTAAACCTCACTTCGCTGGAAGACAGAAGAGTTAGGGGGGACATGATCACCACATTCAAGATTCTCAAAGGAATTGATAGGGTAGATAAAGACAGGCTGTTTAACACAAGGGGCACACGCACTAGGGGACACAGGTGGAAACTGAGTGCCCAAATGAGCCACAGAGATATTAGAAGGAACTTTTTCAGTGTCAGAGTAGTTGACAAATGGAATGCATTAGGAAGTGATGTGGTGGAGGCTGACTCCATACACAGTTTCAAGTGTAGATATGATAGAGCCCAATAGGCTCAGGAACCTGTACACCAGTTGATTGACGGTTGAGAGGCGGGACCAAAGAGCCAGAGCTCAACCCCCGCAAGCACCACTAGGTGAGTACACACATATTGATCTACCCTAAACACCCCACAAACTACTCAACTACACAACAAAAGCCGTGAGAGACAAGCAGGTAATTTAAACAAATAATGGGATTGTCTGTTTGAGGGTTGTAAATAATTCTCACAGTAACGACACAACCACCTTGACTTAAGCTCTAAATGTCACACTCAATACTTCACTCCTCACACTATATCACTCCTTACTCTCCTCCTCCTCCTCCCTTCTTTACCACTACATATAACATATATATATATATATATATATATATATATATATATATATATATATATATATATATATATATATATATATATATATATATATATATATGTCGTACCTAGTAGTCAGAACGCACTTCTCAGCCTACTATGCAAGGCCCGATTTGCCTAATAAGCCAAGTTTTCATGAATTAATTGTTTTTCGACTACCTAACCTACCTAACCTAACCTAACCTAACTTTTTCGGCTACCTAACCTAACCTATAAAGATAGGTTAGGTTAGGTTAGGTAGGGTTGGTTAGGTTCGGTCATATATCTACGTTAATTTTAACTCCAATAAAATTTTTTTTACCTCATACATAATGAAATGGGTAGCTTTATCATTTAATAAGAAACAATTTAGAAAAAATATATTAATTCAGGAAAACTTGGCTTATTAGGCAAATCCGGCCTTGCATAGTAGGCTGATAAATGCGTTCTGGCTACTAGGTACGACATATATATATATATATATATATATATATATATATATATATATATATATATATATATATATATATATATATATATATATATATATATACAGTTGTGTACTCACCTATTTGTGCTTGCGGGGGTTGAGCTTTGGCTCTTTGGTGTGTGTGTTGCTGCCGGCAGGATCTAGTTCTTGGACTCCGCCTTTTTAATCTTCGGTTGTTTAATGTAGTAACTCTCGACCTATATTTTGCTGACATTTTTCTAATACATTTATTTCTCCCACAGACACACACACACAGAGGCGGGACCAAAGAGACAAAGCTCAACCCCCGCAAGCACAAATAGGTGAGTACACACACACACATTCAGGGTAATTGCCAGGGTAGACAAGGATGGATTATTTAAGACTGGCGGTACACGAACAAGGCGACACAAGTGGAAGCTGAGTACCCACATGACATACAGAGATACAAGAAGCAACTTCTAAAGTGTCAGAGTAGTTAGTTAACAGGTGGAATGCATTAGGCAGTGATGTGGTGGAGGCTGACTCCATACACAGTTTATAATGTAGATATGATAGAGCCCAGTAGGCTCAGGAACCTGTACACCTGTTGATTGACAGTTGAGAGGCGGGACCAAAGAGCCAGAGCTTAACCCCATCACTGACAATAAAGGTGTAGAGAGACACCGACACTGGCAGCCTCCCAGACAAGCAGATGTGGCGATAATCCTCCAGCTATCTCCTCCACCATCACAGGTAAGACCAGACACAAACACATGTCTCCTCACGGCTGCTGGCTCTGCTCCCCCCCCCCCGGGGGTCTTAACTCCCGGGGCAGACCTCACGTCTGCCAAACTCTGGCATGTGTGGGTAATGCCTGGGATGATGGGATGCTGGGATGATGGGATGCTGGGGCCGGGTAATGGGTGATGAATGATGCTAGCTGTGTGATAGTCATCTCTCGCCCCCCCCCCTTGTGTACACAAGGGGGGGGGGGGAGGGGGAATTTTAGGGTGATTGGTGTTCACTCAGGCGGTGAACACGCGTAGTTGTACACTATATTGGTGTACACCCTACTCCTGTACACCCTACTCCTGTACACCCTACTCCTGTACACCCTACTCCTGTACACCCTAGTAATAGATAAACAAAAACTAAACACGGATATGTACACCAAGCGGTATACTCAACTTGTCAGTGTATATATATATATATATATATATATATATATATATATATATATATATATATACAGAGAGTATACCTTAACCCTGGACAATGTTGAGGTATAGCTAGAGTATACTTGTTAGTTGGTCAGTAAACCACTGTGGGGGGGGGGCCTTAACAACCCTCCAGGGGCCTTAACAACCCTCCAGGGGCCTTAACAACCCTCCAGGGGGCCTTAACAACCCTCCAGGGGCCTTAACAATCCTCCAGAGGCCTTAACAACCCTCCAGAGGCTTTAACAACCCTCCAGGGGCCTTAACAACCCTCCAGGGGCCTTAACAACCCTCCAGGGGCCTTAACAACCCTCCAGAGGCCTTAACAACCCTCCAGAGGCCTTAACAACCCTCCAGAGGCCTTAACAACCCTCCAGGGGCCTTAACAACCCTCCAGAGGCCTTAACAACCCTCCAGGGGCCTTAACAACCCTCCAGAGGCCTTAACAACCCTCCAGGAGCCTTAACAACCCTCCAGAGGCCTTAGCAACCCTCCAGGGGCCTTAACAATCCTCCAGAGGCCTTAACAACCCTCCAGAGGCTTTAACAACCCTCCAGGGGCCTTAACAACCCTCCAGGGGCCTTAACAACCCTCCAGGGGCCTTAACAACCCTCCAGGGGCCTTAACAATCCACCAGAGGCCTTAACAACCCTCCAGAGGCTTTAACAACCCTCCAGGGGCCTTAACAACCCTCCAGGGGCCTTAACAACCCTCCAGGGGCCTTAACAACCCTCCAGAGGCCTTAACAACCCTCCAGAGGCCTTAGCAACCCTCCAGGGGCCTTAACAACCCTCCAGGGGCCTTAACAACCCTCCAGAGGCCTTAACAACCCTCCAGAGGCCTTAACAACCCTCCAGGAGCCTTAACAACCCTCCAGAGGCCTTAGCAACCCTCCAGGGGCCTTAACAACCCTCCAGAGGCCTTAACAACCCTCCAGAGGCCTTAACAACCCTCCAGAGGCCTTAACAACCCTCCAGAGGCCTTAACAACCCTCCAGAGGCCTTAACAACCCTCCAGGGGCCTTAACAACCCTCCAGGGGCCTTAACAACCCTCCAGAGGCCTTAACAACCCTCCAGAGGCCTTAACAACCCTCCAGAGGCCTTAACAACCCTCCAGGGGCCTTAACAACCCTCCAGAGGCCTTAACAACCCTCCAGGGGCCTTAACAACCCTCCAGGGGCCTTAACAACCCTCCAGGGGCCTTAACAACCCTCCAGGGGCCTTAACAACCCTGCAGGGGCCTTAACAACCCTCCAGGGGCCTTAACAACCCTCCAGGGGCCTTAACAACCCTCCAGGGGCCTTAACAACCCTCCAGGGGCCTCTAACCACACACTGGAGTAGTTCTGGAAGAGCAACAGAGATGTCTGACATCCCCGCATCATTGTATCACAGTCCACAAGGGAGCTATTCTATAGAACACAATAGAGAGACAAGATCTCATGATAGACGCCACAATAGACACGACTCCTCTGGCCACGACCGTGCACGGGTCGTGGAGGGTACACGACTCCTCTGGCCACGACCGTGCACGGGTCGTGGAGGGTACACGACTCCTCTGGCCACGACCGTGCACGGGTCGTGGACAGTACACGACTCCTCTGGCCACGACCGTGCACGGGTCGCGGAGAGTACACGACTCCTCTGGCCACGACCGTGCACGGGTCGTGGAGGGTACACGACTCCTCTGGCCACGACCGTGCACGGGTCGTGGAGGGTACACATATACAGACAAACAGACACAGATATAATACACATTAACAACCATGGGGGGGGGGGAAAGTGAGAAGATAAAGATCTTTAACTACAAGACTAACCAGGTCAACAGAGCTGACCAGGTCAACAGAGCTGACCAGGTCAACAGAGCTGACCAGGTCAACAGAGCTGACCAGGTCAACAGAGCTGACCAGGTCAACAGAGCTGACCAGGTCAACAGAGCTGACCAGGTCAACAGAGCTGACCAGGTCAACAGAGCTGACCAGGCCAACAGAGCTGACCAGGTCAACAGAGCTGACCAGGTCAACAGAGCTGACCAGGCCAACGATGGAGCGGTAATTGCCGTAAAAAGAAATATTCCTCACAAAATTCTAGATAACTTTCAGGAAAACTTCCTGGTAATTGAACTCCAAACTACGAAAGGTATAATCTTCACAGGAACATGTTACCAACCACCAAGACGTCCTTACCTTCCCCTTGCCGACATCATGAAACTCACCAGAAGGAACAGACCTGCCTACTTCCTGGGTGATCTGAACGCCAAGCACAGAACCCTGGGACATGGAAGGAACAACCAAGCAGGAGAAGCCATCCACAATATGATAAGGAACGGAAATCTAACCCACCTGGGCCCAGACTTCCCAACTTACGTCAGACAAGGCCATATCTTGAGGTTATCTTGAGATGAGGCCACAGTGGTAAACCAGACATAATACTGTCAAACAGCCACCACTTCCTAAACACCCACATAGAAAGGGGCCCTGTGAGCACAAGCGACCACCTACCAATGAGACGTCGTCGCGGGACAGTACATAATTCCCAGATGAAATACTGAGCAGGCTCCCTTGTCCCAATAATTGGAAAAAAAGGTGTAATGAAACAAAGAGCCTTAAAGAGAACAAGATATGGAAGGATCGGAGTGTGTATATATGAATGCTTCACAGTATTCATCTATGGATATCCATATATGGTGAAACACATGTGAAGAACCTCTCACACACTCACAGCTCCCTGACAAGAGGGAGCCAGCTTAGCTTAGCTGCCAACACCCACACATCGTGTCAGCAAGGCGGACAGCCAGCCTGCTATCATAACATGGTGTCAGCAAGGCGGACAGCCCGCCTGCTATCATAACATGGTGTCAGCAAGGTGGACAGCCCGCCTATCATAACATGGTGTCAGCAAGGCGGACAGCCCGCCTGCTATCATAACATGGTGTCAGCAAGGCGGACAGCCCGCCTGCTGTCATAACATGGTGTCAGCAAGGCGGACAGCCCGCCTGCTATCATAACATGGTGTCAGCAAGGCGGACAGCCCGCCTGCTATCATAACATGGTGTCAGCAAGGCGGACAGCCCGCCTGCTATCATAACTCACTGTATTTACCATTTTCCAATTTCTAAACGTCCCTTCACCAATGCCTCTCCGTCCTCTTCACCCCCCCCCCCTGCGTGGACTACAATATGCTAGACTGGCCAACATAAGAACTGCCTTTAGAAACTTGTATAAGGAATCGTTCAGGACCCTGTATACCACTTATGTCAGACCAATCCTGGAGTATGCAGCTCCAGCCTGGAGTCCATACCTAGTTAAACACAAGACAAAGTTAGAGAAGATTCAGCGGTATGCCACCAGACTGGTCCCGGAACTGAGAGGTATGAGCTACGAGGAAAGGCTAAAGGAACTGAACCTCACGTCCCTGGAAGACAGAAGAGTAAGGGGAGACATGATCACTACCTACAAAATTGTCAGAGGAATTGACAGGGAAGACAAGGATAAACTATTCAACACTGGTGGGACACGAACAAGGGGACACAGATGGAGACTGAGTACCCACATGAGCCACAGAGACGTTAGAAGGAACTTCTTCAGTGTGGGAGTAGTTAACAGGTGGAATGCATTAGGCATTGATGTGGTGGAGGCTGACTCCATACACAGTTTATAATGTAGATATGATAGAGCCCAGTAGGCTCAGGAACCTGTACACCAGTTGATTGACAGTTGAGAGGCGGGACCAAAGAGCCAGAGCTCAACCCCCGCAAGCACAATTAGGTGAATACAGGTCCACCCCCCCCTGCATGGACCTTTCCCCCCCCCCCCCCCGACGTACTGGCGCCAGCCACGCGGCGACATAATGGGTCACTAGACGAGGTAAACAAACAGGAAGTTGACGCACTCAGACACCAGGTATCGTACGCCAAGCACCATACAGCCCAAGACCTCTGGAATGTTGACGAACGTTTACACATCTATTGACACGTGATCCCAGGACGTAGAAGGAGGAGGAGGTAGGAACATCCTCCAGGAGGCAGAAAGAGGTAGGAGGTACTCACCCGGGTCTCTGTAAGGTTGAGGAGGAGGGAGAGGTCGGCCACGTCGCAGGAGGAGAGGTACTGAGACTGCCTGAACCTGGCCTCCAGGGCCGCCAGCTGGGTGGAGGAGAAGGGCACTCGGGGGTTCCTGCCCAGCTTCCTCTTCTGCCCGCCTTCCCGCCTCTTCACTCCTGGGGGACGCAAGGAGGAACATGAGTAACTGAGGAGGTGGTGAGTGAGGCCAGTATTGGACCTATTCGTACAAGTGAAGGTTCATACACGGAGGATAACAAAGAAATTAGTGAAATCCTAAAAAAGCAGTATGAGGACATGTTTTGCACTCCAATAAACAACATGAAAGTGGAAGTTACAGACAATTTCTTTATGCGGGATATTCAAACACCTGTAAATATAACTGATATAAACACTAGCGTACTGGACTTTGAAAGAGAAATTGATAATATGCCCATGCACTCAGCCCCAGGTCCAGACTCATGGAATTCAATATTTATAAAGAAATGCAAAGTGCCGGTAGCACAGGTACTCAGTATAGTGTGGAGGAAGAGCTTGGACACGGGGGAGATACCAGATGCACTTAAAGCAGCAGACATAGCCCCTCTACACAAGGGAGGGAGCAAAGCATTGGCAAAGAATTATAGACCAGTTACACTAACATCGCACATAATAAAAGTATTTGAGAGAGTGATTAGGAGTCAGGTCACCAATTTCATGGAGACCAATGACCTTCACAACCCAGGCCAACATGGATTTCGAGCGGGAAGATCGTGCCTCTCACAGCTACTTGAGCACTACGACAAAGTCACTGAGGCATTAGAAGAGAAACAGAATGCTGATGTGATATACACGGACTTCGCAAAGGCTTTCGATAAATGTGACCATGGCGTGATAGCACACAAAATGAGGTCAATGGGAATAACCGGTAAAGTAGGACGCTGGATACTCTGTTTTCTGTCAAACAGGACTCAGCGAGTAACAGTCAACCATATAAAATCTAGTCCAAGTGCAGTTAAAAGCTCTGTACCTCAGGATACAGTCCTTGCACCGCTGCTTTTCCTTATTCTCATATCAGATATAGACAAAAATACAAGTCACAGCTTCGTATCACCCTTTGCAGATGACACAAAAATCAGTATGAAAATTACCTCGGCTAAAGACATTGAAAAACTTCAAGCTGATATTAATAAAGTTTTCGACTGGGCATCAGAAAATAACATGATGTTTAATGGTGATAAATTCCAGGTACTCAGGTACGGTAAAAATGAGGACCTTAAACATAATACAGGGTACAAAACACAATCAAATGTGCTCATAGAAGGAAAACAACATGTAAAGGATTTGGGAATAATGATGTCTGACGACCTAACGTTTAGGGAGCATAACCAAGCAAATATTGCGTCAGCCAGAAAAATGATCGGATGGATTACGAGAACTTTCAAGCCCAGAGATCCCATCACAATGGTTGTACTCTTCAAGTCACTTGTGTTGTCCCGTCTTCAGTACTGCTCAGTACTCACTTCCCACTTCAGAGCAGGAGAGATTGCTGAAATAGAGGGAATACAGAGAACATATACGGCACGCATAGACGAGATAAAGCACCTAAATTATTGGGATCGTCTCAAAGCTCTCCAAATGTGCTCTCTAGAAAGGAGACGAGAGAGATACCAAATAATATACACATGGAAAATACTGGAGGGACAGGTCCCTAATCTACACAGTAAAATAACAACGTACTGGAGTGAACGATATGGAAGAAAATGCAGAATAGAACCAGTGAAGAGCAGAGGTGCCATAGGCACAATCAGAGAACACTGTATAAACATCAGAGGTCCAGTGAAGAGCAGAGGTGCCATAGGCACAATCAGAGAACACTGTATAAACATCAGAGGTCCAGTGAAGAGCAGAGGTGCCATAGGCACAATCAGAGAACACTGTATAAACATCAGAGGTCCAGTGAAGAGCAGAGGTGCCATAGGCACAATCAGAGAACACTGTATAAACATCAGAGATCCAGTGAAGAGCAGAGGTGCCATAGGCACAATCAGAGAACACTGTATAAACATCAGAGGTCCAGTGAAGAGCAGAGGTGCCATAGGCACAATCAGAGAACACTGTATAAACATCAGAGGTCCAGTGAAGAGCAGAGGTGCCATAGGCACAATCAGAGAACACTGTATAAACATCAGAGGTCCAGTGAAGAGCAGAGGTGCCATAGGCACAATCAGAGAACACTGTATAAACATCAGAGGTCCGCGGTTGTTCAACGTCCTCCCAGCGAGCATAAGAAATATTGCCGGAACAACCGTGGACATCTTCAAGAGGAAACTAGATTGTTTCCTTCAAGGAGTGCCGGACCAACCTGGCTGTGGTGGGTATGTGGGCCTGCGGGCCGCTCCAAGCAACAGCCTGGTGGACCAAACTCTCACAAGTCAAGCCTGGCCTCGGGCCGGGCTTGGGCAGTAGAAGAACTCCCAGAACCCCATCACCCAGGTATCAACCTCAGCACACAACAGTTACCAGGAGACATACCAACCTTTTAGCCAGAGAGACACACACGTATTGAACCCTCAACACATTAACATACCCGAGAGCGGGTAGTGGAGTACCCACACATGCACCCAACCCTCGCGGCTGCCCCCCCCGACTCCCCCCCCCAGGTGTACACCCAGGCCCACCACGCCCTGTCAACACCATCATTGTCTGTCATAACTGGCCGTCACCACCAAGAATGTCCTCCAGCCGCCCCCGTCACCATCTTCACCACCTTCTGGGTGGTGACCCCCCCAGTGTAGGGGTGTAGGGGGGGTGGTATGGACCACTAGCCCCCTACTGAAGGAAGGTTTAGGGAGGTGGAGTGAAGGAACACAGGACCGTGAGAGGGAAGGACCGGCCGGGTGATAATAATTAAGATCTTGGTGGTCAAGATGGACCTCTTGATACCGTCTGAGGTGATGGTTGTGGGAACGGTGGCTTGTTTAGGGGGTGTAGGGGGGGGGAGGGGGTATGTCTCACCTGGCTCTCCTCACCTCTAGGGGGTTTCTGAGGGGGTGTAGGGGGGGGGGGGGGGTGTATCACCTGGTTCTCCTCACCTCTAGGGGGTCTCTGAGGGGGTGAAGGGGGGGGTGTCTCACCTGGCTCTCCTCACCTCTAGGGGATGTGTAGGGGGGGGGGTGTCTCACCTGGCTCTCCTCACCTCTAGGGGGTCTCTGAGGGGGTGTAGGGGGGGGGGGGTGTCTCACCTGGCTCTCCTCACCTCTAGGGGGTCTCTGAGGGGGGGTGGGGGGAGGGGGTATAAATGATATGGGTGGTTGTGTTATTTACTGAGGGTTACTGGCGTAATCTTACTCACTCTTGGTCGCCATCTCTACCTGCTGACTTTACCTGTGTACTGATCTTTATTGGAGGTAAAATTAATGAGGAAATATGACCTAACTTAACCTAACCTAACCTGGTACACCCTGAGTGACCAGGTGTGGCGGGTACACCATGAGTGACCA
>NC_091163.1:39358672-39481172 GCF_040958095.1 Procambarus clarkii
GGGGGGCCAGATTCACGCAGCCCGTCCTCCAAACAAAGACCCAAAAGTGATTCCATCCACCCGCCAAACCCCAGCTGTTTATGAATGAAAAGCGGTTTACATACGACTCACAACTGCTGACGTTCGAACATATCCGGAACAAGTGCTTCACTGACGAATTTTGTTCGAACCACAACGCTATAAATGCTTCACCCACGTACTACAAATACAAATAATCGCCAACAGAACCTAAACACCTAACCTAACCAGTGCCTATTTATACACAATATGCTAATATGTTATAATATTAATTTATATTTGCGAAAATTCCCGTTTTGAATGAACAGCATGTTAAAATTTATGAATGCGTCTGTGGGGTCGACCGCTGAATGTAATGGACTTGAGTCGAGGACGGGTTGATTCACGAAGCAGTTACTCAAGCACTTACGAACCTGTCCATCTTTTCTCAATCTTTGGCGGCTTTGTTTACAATTATTAAACAGTTAATGAGCTCCGAAGCACCAGGAGGCTGTTTATAACAATAACAACAGTTGATTGGCAAGTTTTCATGCTTGTAAACTGTATAATAAATGTAACCAAAGCCGTCAAAGATTGAGGAAAGATGTACACGTTTGTAAGTACTTGCGTAACTGCTTCGTGAATCTTACCCTGGCTTGTAAAGTGTGTGGAATGAGTGATCAAACACTTCATAACACTAGTGTGACATTCGTGGACATTTAGTTCTTGACTTAATAATGTGTTATAGAGCCGTGTGCTCTATCACTCGCACGGATCCTCCGGTCCTCTAAGTTCAAGTGTTAAAGACTATTAAGTACAAACATCTAGAGGAGAACTGTCAGTAGCCAAACAATGCTTCTTGTTATCACTTATACAATGTTTGTATGTGATGTAACTATATAACCTGAGCTTGTAAAAGCACCTTAATCACCTTCAGTGATTAAGTGCTTAATTGCACACTAGTTTCTTTATCAGCTATCTCACCCTGTCAGAGTAAAAGAGACAAATGTATGTGAATGCATGTGTGTGTATATATGTATGTATATATGTATGTGTACGTATATGTGTGTGTATGTATATGTATGTATATAAAGTATATATGGAAGCTGATCAGAATTACATTTCACCTTTGTAAATGCACATTAATGACACTGTAAAAGACACATCGAACACTTTATGTAGGGCATATGTAAATCTGTGTATCTATGTATTTACGTATGTAGGTTAGCTTAGCATTTTAAAAGCACCGAATCACCTTCTGTGGTTGAGTGTTCAATAAACCCTTGAACTATATGTTTAACACTTCTCTCACCCTGTCCATGGTGGACAGAAGAAAATGTATATATGCTGGTTAGCATTGTAAATGTCTGGCCACGTCTGTGGTAGAAAATAATAATAATAATAATAAAAATGGTTCTTGCGTCATTACTTGATATAGCTAAGTTAGAGGCAAGATGGTGGCAGCAGTTAAATAATAAGTTCTCTCTGTAGCAGTTCCTTGGAGAGTTTCCCCTTGTTTCCGGTTGTAAACATCTGTGGTGCACCATATCTCAGTTAGATTTAGATTTAGAATTATTATTCAGGTAAAGGTACTTACATTGAGGTACATACACAATGTTAGATTTAAAGATAATACATTCAATACCTTAAGCCACTAGTTCATATTACATTACGTCTAAATTATCAGTGTTTCATTAACTAGTAGACTCGTTTTAACTCAATAAACCCAAGAGCAGCCAGTAGGAAGTGTTACTCGGTATTAATCACTATCTCCTAAGGGTTAAGATGATCACGTGGTACGACCACTCACAGTACCAATATTATCACCAAACATCAATTAAAGAACTTTAGGGAAAGAACGTACACCACACAATACTATATTTAAGGGGAACCAGAAATTTAACTAACGCCCTTACGAGGAGGGCGGTTCACCTTGGACAGTCCAAGAACTCCTGACTTGGTCCTGTGAGAGGACAAAGTGGCCGTCGTCGGTAGTAGCAGTGTGTTAGCTGCTGGTTTATGCAGTGTCGTATGGACCAACGTGCCCGGGATTGGTCAGGAAGAGTTACGCGACGACAGTTGTGCGTCTGTTGGGAAGTGTTGCTAGCGAGTGACTAGAGACTTCTGCCAGGGTGATAGCTACCCCCTGTATGTGAGTGTTTGAGACCCCTGTCAGCGTGTGGCTGAAGCCCTCTGCCAGTGTGTATCTAGAGAGCGGAGGTGGAGTATTGGCACATCATGATGATACAGTGTGTGCGGACTGGTCCATGTTGAGGAAGGTGAACTCACCGGTGTTTACCATTAAGTGTGGACGACGTGTACTTGGAAAGTGGATTCACCGGGATTTGACGAACACCGCCGATGTATTGTGTCCTGAATGAAAGCAACACTTTGTACATATGTGCAGTAATACTTTAATATAATATATATAGTGGTGAAGGTGTAATTGTGTATTGTTTACCCCCCCCCCTTTATTCTTTGCACCACTACTCGCCACAGCCAGTTCTCGATAACTTACCACCAACTTGGGGTTGGATAAAGACGAAGAGGTTATAAGATACATTAACAGCAAGAACCCGGCTACTGGCCCAAAGTGGCCGAGACAGTACTCACTGGGTAGCTTGGGTGGGTGGTATCGGGTACACTGTAGCCACTCGAACCTGGAACCCGGGTCCGCGGGGCCGTGACAACCGTCCGTCGTGTCTTCCTGAGGGGAGACTGTGTCCCTCTGGTCGTCGTAGAGACGAGGGGAGGGCCCCTGGCCTAGACCCGCACCGTCAAGGGCTCCGGTCAGGGGGCTACCCGCACCGTCAAGGGCTCCGGCCAAGGGGCTACCCGCATCCTCAAGGGCTCCAGCCAGGGGGCTACCCGCACCTTCCAGCTGGTCGTCTCCGGCCCCCAGCAGGTCAGCAATGGTGAAGCTCCGGCGCATGCGCGGATGGTGTGGGCGCTGGAGGGGCAGGTGCGGCGAGGTCTGGTCACGCCCCTGGGTCATCCCGGGCATAGAGTCCCCGGAGCTCTGTAGAGAGAACCGTCATTAGAGCTGTGAGGAAGAGTAGTGTGTAGAGCAACATACTCATATTAACTCAGAAGAAGAAGAAGCGGAATTAACACTAGATACCTAGTACACGAGTACATGTGGTGATGCCAGCAACACCGCGAGGAGTGTTCATCAGTGTTCATCAGTGTTCATCAGTGTTCGTACTGGTTGTCTAGGCCAGAATCAGCCATACAAGATAAGCTGTAGTTGTGGTAATTTGTATTACTAGTACGTATTCTAATACTGTAGTGAATGTCTACGTATCAATAATTTCGAGTGATAGACTATATATATAAACCGTAAATCCTCAGAATGTGCAATGAAGCGATTTGTGGGAATTTGTTTGTTTGAATCAAATCAAATATTCATTTGTTTGTTTGATAAATAGAATTTTCATAGATTTTGAATTATTTTCATTTTGATTTAATTATTTTGTGTGACATTGCGTTGGAATTGAGCTGTGTTGTTTACCGTTGTTTATTTTTTTCTTTTATTTTTTTTTATTTCGTTTTTGTAACTGTTCTTATTTTTCAGTGATGGGAACATCAGATAATTTGGGAATACATTGGACGAGGGAGTGGGTAATGGTGGGGAGGACTGGGGGGCAGGGGAAGGTTGACGTGGCTCACCAACGAACACGTGTTGCTGAGCCACAGCAACGCGTGGCCGGGTACAGCTAGTAGAGGAATAAAATTGGCAGATAATATTAAGTCTGATCACCTCACCGACTTCGGTCTCCTTGTAGGTACAGACCACTACCATCGATTCATCACTAGCCCTACTAAATATCAGGGTATAACCATGTTAAACTCTGCAGGAGGTAAATTACTCTCAGGCCCAGTATCAAGCCTGAGGAGACCTATGGCTGCAGATAAACAATACCAGTAGAAATCTAAATTTGTCAGCTGATTATATTTCTCCAGTAGCATTATACTAAGGAGATTACAGCTGACTATACCAACAGAGGTTGATGTTAGTATCATCATTCAAAACTGAAGATGAGTTCATGAGGCCTCAGTGGCAAATCAGTGAACAGGAGCCTAAACAGCTACAAGTCACTGCGACCAATGTCACTAAACCCACTGCAGTCTCAGAACCATACTTTACTTTAATGATGAGCTATTCAATAATCTGAATCAATTAACTAGATTAAACCCCCAATTTGTCAGCCAAATAAACGCCAGCAAATAAGCATAAGGGAGCTTGACTGACTATATAAATCCGACGACTGATTTTGATACATTTATTATTTAATTGTGATGTATTCCATGGGCCTCATTGTTTATATATCAGTGACCAGTTACCTGAACAAACTTCAAGTTATATCTAATGTCACTGATCTCACTGCAGTCCCTGAATCATACTTGACTGTAGTACTTGATCACATTCAGTCTTCTGGGTTAAATAATATGTAATTAAGCTTGAATTTTAGCCTCACAAGAGTTAACAGGGAAATGAAATCGCATTAGACTTCCACCCCCTGCAACTCTAGTACGGGACATCCGTCCTGTACGAACTGATGCAGAAATGTTTCATTACTAACATCAAATTAATCTAATCCTTCTGAGGAGGAGTATCGGTGTTCGTCTGCTCTAAATATTGGACCTCGAACCGTGTTCGGCCCCTTGGGAATTATGTCGGAAAACCCCCATCATTTTTCCAACTTTCAAATTAACTCATAGAAGAAGAAGCGGAATTACCAGTAGTTACCTAGTACACGAGTACATGTGTTAATGCCAGCATCACCACGAGGAGTGTTCATCAGTGTTCATCAGTGTTCGTACTGGTTGTCTAGGCCAAAATCAGCCATACAATGTAAGCTGTAGTTGTGGTAATTTGAATTATTAATACGTAGTCTAATACTGTAGTGAATGTCTACCAATAAATAATTTCAATTGATACTCTATATCGCATTCCTCGTGGCACAGTGGTAAGACACATACACGCCTGGCGTTTTGCGAGTGCTTTGGCTTGGGTTCGAATCCTGGCCGGGGAGGATTGACCGGGGCGCCAATCTTTAACTGTAGCCTCTGTTCACCCAGCAGTGAATGTGTACCTGGTTGTTAAACTATTCGGCGGGGGGGTGGGGGGGGGGGTCGTATTCTGGGAAAAATAATGATTAAGGACGTGCCCAAAATGCTACACTTGCTGGTAACTTTACAAGAATGTAGAACTCTCATATATATATCACCTATAACCCCGCAGAATGTGTAAGGAAGCGATGTGCGGGATTTTCCAAACCATACAGTTCACTTTAAACATATTACTTTGCTATCGAAAAAATATAAACATAAAATATAAATTAGTATATAAATAAATAATTAGTATATAAATAAATATAAATCCCAAGACTCATTTCCCCACAGCGGTGTCACGAGGAGATATTTTCATTTCCTAAATATATTTAGGTGAGGGCTGAGTAAAGCTTTAAGGTGAGTGACTCAGAGATGAGTCAAAGGTAAATTCAGGTGCACCATTGCACTTCTCTTGAACGTATTAAAGGTCCACGGTGAATGTCCTGTATTGTAGAGTAATTAAACAGTTGGAGAGGATAGTTACAGCGCCCCGGCTGCTGTAACCATCGTTACATTCACTGTCAACCCATTAACCATCACCATTAATCACTATTAATCACCATTTACCGGGCTGGTCTTGGAACCTGGGGGGGGGGGGCTAACAAGGGATTGTGGTGTTAATTCAAAGTTTAACTCATGTTAAGGGAGCCGGTCGGCCTAGCGGACAGCACGCTGGACTTGTAATCCTGTGGTCCCGGGTTCGATCACGGGCGCCGGCGAGAAACAATGGGCAGAGTTTGTTTCACCCTATGGCCCTGTTACCTAGCAGTAAAATAGATACCTGGGTGTTAGTCAGCTGTCACGGGCTGCTTCCCGGGGGTGGAGGCCTGGTCGAGGACCGGGCCGCGGGGACACTAAAGCCCCGAAATTATCTCAAGATAACCTCAAGATAACGAGATCAGTGTTTTTGTGATCATTGTTGCATATATTAGCACTATATAAGCTTCCCTTCCTCAACATTGTTCTTCCTTACTTCTTATATTATTCTCTAACTATTTATAGTGATTAAGAAATACAATTGTTAACGGTGAGTCTCTCGACAACCACGACTGACTCGCCCCTCTAACAACCACGACTGACTCGCCCCTCTAACAACCACGACTGACTCGCCCCTCTAACATCCACGACTGACTCGCCCCTCTAACAACCACGACTGACTCGCCCCTCTAACAACCACGACTGACTCGCCCTCTAACAACCACGACTGACTCGCCCCTCTAACAACCACGACTGACTCGCCCCTCTAACAACCACGACTGACTCGCCCCTCTAACAACCACGACTGACTCGCCCCTCTAACAACCACGACTGACTCGCCCCTCTAACAACCACGACTGACTCGCCCCTCTAACAACCACGACTGACTCGCCCCTCTAACAACCACGACTGACTCGCCCCTCTAACAACCACGACTGACTCGCCCCTCTAACAACCACGACTGACTCGCCCCTCTAACATCCACGACTGACTCGCCCCTCTAACAACCACGACTGACTCGCCCCTCTAACAACCACGACTGACTCGCCCCTCTAACACCACGACTGACTCGCCCCTCTAACAACCACGACTGA
This sequence comes from Procambarus clarkii, assembly GCF_040958095.1. Classification (NCBI taxonomy): domain Eukaryota; kingdom Metazoa; phylum Arthropoda; class Malacostraca; order Decapoda; family Cambaridae; genus Procambarus; species Procambarus clarkii. Next base: position 39,365,356 of record NC_091163.1, read on the forward strand.
CTCGCCCCTCTAACTACCACGACTGACTCGCCCCTCTAACAACCACGACTGACTCGCCCCTCTAACAACCACGACTGACTCGCCCCTCTAACAACCACGACTGACTCGCCCCTCTAACAACCACGACTGACTCGCCCCTCTAACAACCACGACTGACTCGCCCCTCTAACAACCACGACTGACTCGCCCCTCTAACAACCACGACTGACTCGCCCCTCTAACAACCACGACTGACTCGCCCCTCTAACTACCACGACTGACTCGCCCCTCTAACAACCACGACTGACTCGCCCCTCTAACAACCACGACTGACTCGCCCCTCTAACAACCACGACTGACTCGCCCCTCTAACAACCACGACTGACTCGCCCCTCTAACAACCACGACTGACTCGCCCCTCTAACAACCACGACTGACTCGCCCCTCTAACAACCACGACTGACTCGCCCCTCTAACAACCACGACTGACTCGCCCCTCTAACAACCACGACTGACTCGCCCCTCTAACAACCACGACTGACTCGCCCCTCTAACAACCACGACTGACTCGCCCCTCTAACAACCACGACTGACTCGCCCCTCTAACAACCACGACTGACTCGCCCCTCTAACAACCACGACTGACTCGCCCCTCTAACAACCACGACTGACTCGCCCCTCTAACAACCACGACTGACTCGCCCCTCTAACAACCACGACTGACTCGCCCCTCTAACAACCACGACTGACTCGCCCCTCTAACAACCACGACTGACTCGCCCCTCTAACAACCACGACTGACTCGCCCCTCTAACTACCACGACTGACTCGCCCCTCTAACAACCACGACTGACTCGCCCCTCTAACAACCACGACTGACTCGCCCCTCTAACAACCACGACTGACTCGCCCCTCTAACAACCACGACTGACTCGCCCCTCTAACAACCACGACTGACTCGCCCCTCTAACAACCACGACTGACTCGCCCCTCTAACAACCACGACTGACTCGCCCCTCTAACAACCACGACTGACTCGCCCCCTCTAACAACCACGACTGACTCGCCCCTCTAACAACCACGACTGACTCGCCCCTCTAACAACCACGACTGACTCGCCCCTCTAACAACCACGACTGACTCGCCCCTCTAACAACCACGACTGACTCGCCCCTCTAACAACCACGACTGACTCGCCCCTCTAACAACCACGACTGACTCGCCCCTCTAACAACCACGACTGACTCGCCCCTCTAACAACCACGACTGACTCGCCCCTCTAACAACCACGACTGACTCGCCCCTCTAACAACCACGACTGACTCGCCCCTCTAACAACCACGACTGACTCGCCCCTCTAACAACCACGACTGACTCGCCCCTCTAACAACCACGACTGACTCGCCCCTCTAACATCCACGACTGACTCGCCCCTCTAACAACCACGACTGACTCGCCCCTCTAACATCCACGACTGACTCGCCCCTCTAACAACCACGACTGACTCGCCCCTCTAACAACCACGACTGACTCGCCCCTCTAACAACCACGACTGACTCGCCCCTCTAACAACCACGACTGACTCGCCCCTCTAACAACCACGACTGACTCGCCCCTCTAACTACCACGACTGACTCGCCCCTCTAACAACCACGACTGACTCGCCCCTCTAACATCCACGACTGACTCGCCCCTCTAACTACCACGACTGACTCGCCCCTCTAACTACCACGACTGACTCGCCCCTCTAACTACCACGACTGACTCGCCCCTCTAACTACCACGACTGACTCGCCCCTCTAACAACCACGACTGACTCGCCCCTCTAACATCCACGACTGACTCGCCCCTCTAACTACCACGACTGACTCGCCCCTCTAACTACCACGACTGACTCGCCCCTCTAACTACCACGACTGATTCGCCCCTCTAACAACCACGACTGACTCGCCCCTCTAACAACCACGACTGACTCGCCCCTCTAACAACCACGACTGACTCGCCCCTCTAACAACCACGACTGACTCGCCCCTCTAACTACCACGACTGACTCGCCCCTCTAACAACCACGACTGACTCGCCCCTCTAACAACCACGACTGACTCGCCCCTCTAACAACCACGACTGACTCGCCCCTCTAACAACCACGACTGACTCGCCCCTCTAACAACCACGACTGACTCGCCCCTCTAACAACCACGACTGACTCGCCCCTCTAACAACCACGACTGACTCGCCCCTCTAACATCCACGACTGACTCGCCCCTCTAACAACCACGACTGACTCGCCCCTCTAACAACCACGACTGACTCGCCCCTCTAACAACCACGACTGACTCGCCCCTCTAACAACCACGACTGACTCGCCCCTCTAACATCCACGACTGACTCGCCCCTCTAACAACCACGACTGACTCGCCCCTCTAACAACCACGACTGACTCGCCCCTCTAACAACCACGACTGACTCGCCCCTCTAACTACCACGACTGACTCGCCCCTCTAACAACCACGACTGACTCGCCCCTCTAACAACCACGACTGACTCGCCCCTCTAACAACCACGACTGACTCGCCCCTCTAACAACCACGACTGACTCGCCCCTCTAACAACCACGACTGACTCGCCCCTCTAACATCCACGACTGACTCGCCCCTCTAACAACCACGACTGACTCGCCCCTCTAACAACCACGACTGACTCGCCCCTCTAACAACCACGACTGACTCGCCCCTCTAACATCCACGACTGACTCGCCCCTCTAACAACCACGACTGACTCGCCCCTCTAACAACCACGACTGACTCGCCCCTCTAACTACCACGACTGACTCGCCCCTCTAACAACCACGACTGACTCGCCCCTCTAACAACCACGACTGACTCGCCCCTCTAACAACCACGACTGACTCGCCCCTCTAACAACCACGACTGACTCGCCCCTCTAACAACCACGACTGACTCGCCCCTCTAACAACCACGACTGACTCGCCCCTCTAACAACCACGACTGACTCGCCCCTCTAACATCCACGACTGACTCGCCCCTCTAACAACCACGACTGACTCGCCCCTCTAACAACCACGACTGACTCGCCCCTCTAACAACCACGACTGACTCGCCCCTCTAACAACCACGACTGACTCGCCCCTCTAACATCCACGACTGACTCGCCCCTCTAACAACCACGACTGACTCGCCCCTCTAACAACCACGACTGACTCGCCCCTCTAACAACCACGACTGACTCGCCCCTCTAACTACCACGACTGACTCGCCCCTCTAACAACCACGACTGACTCGCCCCTCTAACAACCACGACTGACTCGCCCCTCTAACAACCACGACTGACTCGCCCCTCTAACAACCACGACTGACTCGCCCCTCTAACTACCACGACTGACTCGCCGCTCTAACAACCACGACTGACTCGCCGCTCTAACAACCACGACTGACTCGCCGCTCTAACTACGGCCTCAATTGGCTATAATATATATAAATAAAAATGGAAATGTTCGTTTGTACATAACCGATAATCTCAGAAAGTTCTTCACCGATTGATTTGAAATTTTGACACAACGTTCCATTCGCATCCGAGCGGGTTTATATATATATATATATATATATATATATATATATATATATATATATATATATATATATATAGATGTCACGTCTGTGACGGGAAAAAACATTCTTTTTTGAAAAGTTTTGTTTTTCGGTGTTTTTCATGTGAAGGAAATCTTCGAAACCTCTTTACTCATTGCTTTGAAATTTTGACACAACGTCCCATTCGAATAGGCGCGTGTTTTTACATACCTACTATATACATGCCTCACCTCTAACAAGAAAAAAACATCCTATTTTTTGAAAAACAGCGCCATCTGTAGGACGTAAGACCAACACACGTTGTAATCTCCGAAAGTTCTTTACTGATTGCCTTCAAATTTTGACACAACGTCCCATTCGAATAGGCGCGTGTTTTTATATACCTACTATTTAGATGCCACACCTGTGACAGGTAAAATCATGTTTTTTTTTTTTAAACAGTGCCATCTGTTGCACGTAAGAGCAACACACGATGTACAAAATATGTTACGATTCCATTTCAATGTTTCCGATGCATGTATATTTCCGATGTATACATGCATGTATAACACACCGAGTCCCCCCCTCCCCCATAGGACCCCACAACAAACTGACTACCTTCTGGGTACTACTCACTGCCGGGGTATACAGTTTACTCAGCGGCAAGTTTACTCCAGGAAGAACAAGATGTACTACCGGCACCCTATATGAATTATCCCGGGACAGAATTATCCCGGGACAGAATTATCCCGGGACAGAATTATCCCGGGACAGAATTATCCCGGGACAGAATTATCCCGGGACAGAATTATCCCGGGACAGAATTATCCCGGGACAGAATTATCCCGGGACAGAATTATCCCGGGACAGAATTATCCCTGGACAGAATTATCCCGGGACAGAATTATCCCGGGACAGAATTATCCCGGGACAGAATTATCCCGGGACAGAATTATCCTCGGGTATAACAATGGATATCAATTGAATAAGTTTAGATTTAGAAAAGACCTGGATAAATACTGGTTCGGTAACATGGTTGTAGATCTATCGACCCAGCTACCCAGCAACACAATAGACATAACATAAGACTCAAGGCAACTTCAAAAGGCCCAATGGTGCCTCTGCAGTGGTCCAGACTTACTTAGGATCCCTTCATTGTTTCAAGCGCAGGTTAGACACGTATACGAATGAGTTTGGGTGGATATAAACGGGAGCTGCCTCGTACATGCCAATAGGCCTTCTGCAGTTACCTATATCATTATATATTATAATCCTATTTACTAAATTGATATATGATGAGAGACATACCTGTGTGGTGATGGGAGACATACCTGTGTGGTGATGAGAGACATACCTGTGTGGTGATGGGAGACATACCTGTGTGGTGATGAGAGACATACCTGTGTGGTGATGAGAGACATACCTGTGTGGTGATGAGAGACATACCTGTGTGGTGATGGGAGACATACCTGTGTGGTGATGAGAGACATACCTGTGTGGTGATGAGAGACATACCTGTGTGGTGATGGGAGACATACCTGTGTGGTGATGAGAGACATACCTGTGTGGTGATGAGAGACATACCTGTGTGGTGATGGGAGACATACCTGTGTGGTGATGGGAGACATACCTGTGTGGTGATGGGAGACATACCTGTGTGGTGATGGGAGACATACCTGTGTGGTGATGGGAGACATACCTGTGTGGTGATGGGAGACATACCTGTGTGGTGATGGGAGACATACCTGTGTGGTGATGGGAGACATACCTGTGTGGTGATGGGAGACATACCTGTGTGGTGATGGGAGACATACCTGTGTGGTGATGAGAGACATACCTGTGTGGTGATGGGAGACATACCTGTGTGGTGATGGGAGACATACCTGTGTGGTGATGGGAGACATACCTGTGTGGTGATGGGAGACATACCTGTGTGGTGATGGGAGACATACCTGTGTGGTGATGGGAGACATACCTGTGTGGTGATGGGAGACATACCTGTGTGGTGATGGGAGACATACCTGTGTGGTGATGGGAGACATACCTGTGTGGTGATGGGAGACATACCTGTGTGGTGATGGGAGACATACCTGTGTGGTGATGGGAGACATACCTGTGTGGTGATGAGAGACATACCTGTGTGGTGATGGGAGTGCGGAGTGCCTGTGGGAGTCGTGGGAGGGCGGCCAGCTGGGAGGTGTGGATGGCTGTTAGCATGGGAGGGAGGGACAGGTAGCCACCTGAACCGCCCATTGACAAGCCTATAAGGAGAGAGAGAACACATTCGTTAGCACACAAATATTTTTGACTATAGGCCTATAGCTCCTGGAACTAGAGCCATGTTTTCAACATTGTTCTTTGTTAACATGTTAAAATGTTGCTGATTCTAGGTATTGTTTAAACTAGCAATTGTACAGGTAATACTATAGAAGCTAAAGTTGTATAAAAAAAGTTGCAATTGATATTATTCTAGATAAGATGTCGTCACATTAGCATTTCGACTCATAAGTATAATCACTTGGCCATATATCGTATACTTTAAGTGTGTGTGTATACTTAAAGTATGCGTACTTTAAGTAAACTTTACGTATACTGTGTGTATTGAGACGGGATTCATCTGAAGTTCTCAAGTGCTCTTATTGACCATGGCTCATGGGTCTTAGGGAGCCGGTCGGCCGAGTGGACAGCACGCTGGACTAGTGATCCTGTGGTCCCGGGTTCGATCCCGGGCGCCGGCGAGAAACAATGGGCAGTGTTTCTTTCACCCTATGCCCCTGTTACCTAGCAGTAAAATAGGTACCTGGGTGTTAGTCAGCTGTCACGGGCTGCTTCCTGGGGGTGGAGGCCAGGTCGAGGACCGGGCCGCGGGGACACTAAAGCCCCGAAATATTCTCAAGATAACCCTCAAGATAACCCCCTCCTACTCAGCGTGATATAGTCGGTCCACGAGGACTCTGCAGGGGGACGGGTGTGTGGTGGGGGCCTGTCACAGGCGGGTTGAGAGCCAGGTCCTTTGCACTGTTCTAAGTAAGGTTGGCTATCGTTGCTATCCCCAGTCACTACCATGAACAGGTGTTTGTACATCTTGTGCTGGTGATAGCACCTGGTTTTTTATCTTTGTTATCTATGATATAGATAAGCTTTAAACTAAGCTTTAAGCTTTAAGCTAAACTACTCTATCCGTTTGAGATGTATTTTGTTGTCTCAATAAACGTACTTGAACTCTGGCTACGATATCTTGTTACGATAATCTGGCTACGATATCTTGTTACGATAAGCTGGCTACGATATCTTGTGATGATAGTCTGGCTACGATATTTTGTTACGATAAGCTGGCTACGATATCTTGTGATGATAGTCTGGCTACGATATCTTGTTACGATATCTTGTTACGATACGCTGGCTACGATATCGTGTTACGATATCTTGTTACGATATCCAGTGACGATAATCTGGCTACGCTGGGGTTGTAAACCAAGTCTACAACACGCGGTAAACTCCGTCTGGGTGTCGGAGCTGAAATGTGTATAATCATTGGGAAGTTTTGGAGACTGAATAGATTACCTCGAGGACCACCTGGCCAGTGGTTTACCTCGCTTCTTGGTGAGTATACACTGAGGGTGTACCAGGGTATACACTGAGGGTGTACCAGGGTATACACTGAGGGTGTACCAGGGTATACACTGAGGGTGTACCAGGGTATACACTGAGGGTGTACCAGAGTATACACTGAGGGTGTACCAGGGTATACACTGAGGGTGTACCAGGGTATACACTGCGGGTGTACCAGGGTATACACTGAGGGTGTACCAGGGTATACACTGAGGGTGTACCAGGGTATACACTGAGGGTGTACCAGGGTATACACTGAGGGTGTACCAGAGTATACACTGAGGGTGTACCAGGGTATACACTGAGGGTGTACCAGGGTATACACTGAGGGTGTACCAGGGTATACACTGAGGGTGTACCAGGGTATACACTGAGGGTGTACCAGGGTATACACTGAGGGTGTACCAGGGTATACACTGAGGGTGTACCAGGGTATACACTGAGGGTGTACCAGGGTATACACTGAGGGTGTACCAGGGTATACACTGAGGGTGTACCACGGTATACACTGAGGGTGTACCAGGGTATACACTGAGGGTGTACCAGGGTATACACTGAGGGTGTACCAGGGTATACACTGCGGGTGTACCACGGTATACACTGAGGGTATACCAGGGTATACACTGAGGGTGTACCAGGGTATACACTGAGGGTGTACCAGGGTATACACTGAGGGTGTACCAGGGTATACACTGAGGGTGTACCAGGGTATACACTGAGGGTGTACTAGGGTATACACTGAGGGTGTACCAGGGTATACACTGAGGGTATACCAGGGTCAGTATAAAGGGTGCCAGTGTACAAGGGGGGGGGAGGTGACCCTGCAGGTGTAGAGAGAGACCGGGCCCCCCAGTATAAGTGTTCCGAAGCCAACCATCATAGATCATTAGATCATTACTGCATAAACACTAAACTTTAGACCAAAACACTCCGTTAAAACCCTCGTTCACCTCCAACCAATTATTCAAATTACTTCGCGAGGGAGAGCTGAACGAAACGCTTCCCACAACAGCTCGACTTTTGCATAAATGGTCCATCGCCCTGTGGCGCGGCCATGGCCGGTCCTGCCCATAATATATGGCCCCCCAGACCGCTTGACAGACAGGTATCCGGAGCTCATCTATATCACTCAAAAAGTTAACAAAACATAAAGTTATTTCTTGGATATAAAGCACTTGTCAGAGGCGAGTCTGGGACTTTTATAAGTAATCTTTGATGGTGGAGACGGCAACACTTTTTAGTGTGGATGACCACACTTTACAACTTGGAATGTCACGAGTCTCTTTACAAAGGTCAAACGCCACACTCTAAAAGGTCGTTTGCGACTTATTCAACACTGCAACTCCGCCCGATTGAAAGAACTAGCAACTTCACTGAGAATTTTCCTCGTTGGCTCACTTCATAGACAATGAGAAATAATTCACACCAAACCTCACCACAGTCACAAACAATTGATAACATTAAGAGATATGACGAGACGTTTTGTCTGGTTATGGCTTAGTGGCTTGATGGTGGTGGTGGTGGGGGCTTGGTGGTGGTGGTGGCTTGGTGGTGGTGGTGGTGGCTTGGTGGTGGTGGTGGCTGGGTGGTGGTGGTAGTAGCTTGGTGGTGGTGTGGGCTTGGTGGTGGTAGTGGTGGTGGCTTAGTGGCTTGGTGGTGGTGGTGGTGGTGGCTTGGTGGTGGTGGTGGCTTGGTGGTGGTGGTGGTGGCTGGGTGGTGGTGGTGGGGGCTTGGTGGTGGTGGTAGTAGCTTGGTGGTGGTGGCTTAGTGGCTTGGTGGTGGCTTGGTGGTGGTGGTGGCTTGGTGGTGGTGGTGGCGGTGGTGGTGGTGGCTTGGTGGTGGTAGTGGCTTGGTGGTGGTGGTGGTGGCTTGGTGGTGGTGGTGGTGGCTTGGTGGTGGTGGTGGTGGTGGTGGTGGCTTGGTGGTGGTGGTGGTAATGTTGGCGTGGTGGTGGTGGTGGCTTGGTGGTGGTGGTAATGGTGGCTTGGTGGTGGTGGTGGTGGTGGTGGTGGCTTGGTGGTGGTGGTGGTGGTAGTGGTGGCGGTGGTGGCTTGGTGGTGGTGGTGGTGGTGGTGGTGGCTTGGTGGTGGTGGTGGTAATGTTGGCGTGGTGGTGGTGGTGGCTTGGTGGTGGTGGTAATGGTGGCTTGGTGGTGGTGGTGGTGGTGGTGGTGGCTTGGTGGTGGTGGTGGTGGTAGTGGTGGCGGTGGTGGCTTGGTGGTGGTGGTGGTTGTGGCTTGTTGGTGGTGGTGGCTTGGTGGTGGTTGTGGCTTGGTGGTGGTGGTGGCTTGGTGGTGGTAGTGATGGCTTGGTGGTGGTGGTGGTGGCTTGGTGGTGGTGGTGGTTTGGTGGTGGTAGTGGCTTGGTGGTGGTGGTGGCTTGGTGGTGGTAGTGGCTTGGTGGTGGTAGTGGCTTGGTGGTGGTGGTGGTAGTGGCTTGGTGGTGGTGGTGGCTTGGTGGTGGTAGTGGCTTGGTGGTAGTTGTGGTTTGGTGGTGGAGGTGGCTTGGTGGTGGTGGTGGCTTGGTGGTAGTAGTGGCTTGGTGGTGGTGGTGGCTTAGTGGTGGTGGTGGCTTGGTGGTGGTGGTGGCTTGGTGGTAGTATTAGGGGCTTACAGCTGTGGTTGTTTGGTAGCGACGACTTGTAAATGCTATTGCACCTATTGGCTTACACTGGCTTACTACTAACACTGGCTTACTACTAACACTGGCTTACTACTAACACTGGCTTACTACTCACACTGACTTACTACTAACACTGGCTTACTACTAACACTGGCTTACTACTAACACTGGCTTACTACTAACACTGGCTTACTACTCACACTGACTTACTACTAACACTGGCTTACTACTAACACTGGCTTACTACTAACACTGGCTTACTACTCACACTGACTTACTACTAACACTGGCTTACTACTAACACTGGCTTACTACTAACACTGGCTTACTACTAACACTGGCTTACTATTCACACTGGCTTACTACTGATACTGGCTTACTACTCACACTGGCTTACTACTCACACTGGCTTACTACTCAGACTGGCTTACTACTCAGACTGGCTTACTACTCACACTGGCTTACTACTCACACTGGCTTACTACTCACACTGGCTTACTACTCAGACTGGCTTACTACTCACACTGGCTTACTACTCATATTGGCTTACTACTCACACTGGCTTACTACTCACACTGGCTTACTACTGATATTGGCTTACTACTCACACTGGCTTACTACTGACACTGGCTTACTACTGACACTGGCTTACTACTGACACTGGCTTACTACTAACACTGGCTTACTACTCACACTGGCTTACTACTCACACTGGCTTACTACTAACACTGGCTTACTACTGACACTGGCTTACTACTGACACTGTCTTACTACTCACACTGGCTTACTACTGACACTGGCTTACTACTGACACTGGCTTACTACTAACACTGACTTACTACTGACACTGGCTTACTACTCACACTGGCTTACTACTCACACTGGCTTGCTACTCACACTGACTTGCTACTCACACTGGCTTATTACTACTCACACTGGCTTACTACTCACACTGGCTTACTACTCACACTGGCTTACTACTCAGACTGACTTACTACTCACACTGGCTTACTACTCACACTGGCTTACTACTACTCAGACTGGCTTACTACTCACACTGGCTTACTACTACTCAGACTGGCTTACTACTCAGACTGGCTTACTACTACTCACACTGGCTTACTACTACTCACACTGGCTTACTACTCACACTGGCTTACTACTCACACTGGCTTACTACTACTCACACTGGCTTACTACTCACACTGGCTTACTACTCACACTGGCTTACTACTACTCACACTGGCTTATCACTCACACTGGCTTACTACTACTCACACTGGCTTACTACTACTAACACTGGCTTACTACTACTCACACTGGCTTACTACTACTCACACTGGCTTACTACTCACACCGGCTTACTACTCACACTGGCTTACTACTACTCACACTGGCTTACTACTACTCACACTGGCTTACTACTACTCACACTGGCTTATTACTACTCACACTGGCTTACTACTCACACTGGCTTACTACTCACACTGGCTTACTACTCAGACTGACTTACTACTCACACTGGCTTACTACTCACACTGGCTTACTACTACTCAGACTGGCTTACTACTCACACTGGCTTACTACTACTCAGACTGGCTTACTACTCAGACTGGCTTACTACTACTCACACTGGCTTACTACTACTCACACTGGCTTACTACTCACACTGGCTTACTACTACTCACACTGGCTTACTACTCACACTGGCTTACTACTCACACTGGCTTACTACTACTCACACTGGCTTATCACTCACACTGGCTTACTACTACTCACACTGGCTTACTACTACTAACACTGGCTTACTACTACTCACACTGGCTTACTACTACTCACACTGGCTTACTACTCACACCGGCTTACTACTCACACTGGCTTACTACTACTCACACTGGCTTACTACTACTCACACTGGCTTACTACTACTCACACTGGCTTACTACTACTCACACTGGCTTACTACTACTCACACTGGCTTACTACTACTCACACTGGCTTACTACTCACACTGGCTTACTACTACTCACACTGGCTTACTACTCACACTGGCTTACTACTACTCACACTGGCTTACTACTACTCACACTGGCTTACTACTCACACTGGCTTACTACTACTCACACTGGCTTATCACTCACACTGGCTTACTACTACTCACACTGGCTTACTACTACTAACACTGGCTTACTACTACTCACACTGGCTTACTACTACTCACACTGGCTTACTACTCACACCGGCTTACTACTCACACTGGCTTACTACTACTCACACTGGCTTACTACTACTCACACTGGCTTACTACTACTCACACTGGCTTACTACTACTCACACTGGCTTACTAACCAAACAAACTGTTGGTCACATCAACGAAAAATTTCATGCTGATAAATATACAGAAGTTTAATACAAGAGATTTGTATTATATGAAGTATATATATATATATATATATATATATATATATATATATATATATATATATATATACATTACCTAGACTGCTTCTACATATATTAAATCTAGAACAATAATGTCAAAATAGTTAGAAATGTTAAAAAAAAGATAAGGAAAGCAAAAAGAAACTATGAAGTTCGTACAGCAGGGCAAGCAAAGGTATATCCTAAAGGGTTTCTTCAGTCGAACTAAGATTAGGGAAAGGATAAATCCATTAAAATCTGAGACAGGTCAGATAACTGATAATGATGAAGAGATGAGTAGCATTTTTAACAAATATTTTATCTCTGTATTTACTAAAGAAGAACTTAACAATATGCCTTCAGCCGAACAAGTCTATGTGGGTGGGGACGAGGACAGGTTGACGAGTTTAGCAGTTACCAGGGAGGATGTTCTTAAACAATTAGTAAAACTCAAACCAAACCAATCCCCAGGGCCGGATGAAGTGTTTGCCAGGGTGCTTAAAGAATGTAAAGAGGAGCTTTCCGAGCCACTGTCTACCATATTTAATACTCAATATTATATTAAATTATATGATAATAGAAAATTATATTAAACGTTATTCAAAATTATTTAAAAAATCAATATATTAATATTTATTATTTAATATTTAAGCCATTAGAGTCATGGAGGGTTGCTAACGTGGGACCAGTCATGGAGGGTTGCTAACGTGGGACCAGTCATGGAGGGTTGCTAACGTGGCGCCAGTCATGGAGGGTTGCTAACGTGGCGCCAGTCATGGAGGGTTGCTAACGTGGCGCCAGTCATGGAGGGTTGCTAACGTGGGACCAGTCATGGAGGGTTGCTAACGTGGCGCCAGTCATGGAGGGTTGCTAACGTGGCGCCAGTCATGGAGGGCTGCTAACGTGGGGCCAGTCATGGAGGGTTGCTAACGTGGCGCCAGTCATGGAGGGTTGCTAACGTGGCGCCAGTCATGGAGGGTTGCTAACGTGGGACCAGTCATGGAGGGTTGCTAACGTGGCGCCAGTCATGGAGGGTTGCTAACGTGGCGCCAGTCATGGAGGGTTGCTAACGTGGCGCCAGTCATGGAGGGTTGCTAACGTGGGACCAGTCATGGAGGGTTGCTAACGTGGCGCCAGTCATGGAGGGCTGCTAACGTGGCGCCAGTCATGGAGGGTTGCTAACGTGGCGCCAGTCATGGAGGGTTGCTAACGTGGCGCCAGTCATGGAGGGTTGCTAACGTGGGACCAGTCATGGAGGGTTGCTAACGTGGCGCCAGTCATGGAGGGTTGCTAACGTGGCGCCAGTCATGGAGGGTTGCTAACGTGGCGCCAGTCATGGAGGGTTGCTAACGTGGGACCAGTCATGGAGGGTTGCTAACGTGGCGCCAGTCATGGAGGGTTGCTAACGTGGCGCCAGTCATGGAGGGCTGCTAACGTGGGGCCAGTCATGGAGGGTTGCTAACGTGGCGCCAGTCATGGAGGGTTGCTAACGTGGCGCCAGTCATGGAGGGTTGCTAACGTGGGACCAGTCATGGAGGGTTGCTAACGTGGCGCCAGTCATGGAGGGTTGCTAACGTGGCGCCAGTCATGGAGGGTTGCTAACGTGGCGCCAGTCATGGAGGGTTGCTAACGTGGGACCAGTCATGGAGGGTTGCTAACGTGGCGCCAGTCATGGAGGGTTGCTAACGTGGCGCCAGTCATGGAGGGTTGCTAACGTGGCGCCAGTCATGGAGGGTTGCTAACGTGGCGCCAGTCATGGAGGGTTGCTAACGTGGGACCAGTCATGGAGGGTTCCTAACGTGGCGCCAGTCATGGAGGGTTGCTAACGTGGCGCCAGTCATGGAGGGTTGCTAACGTGGGGCCAGTCATGGAGGGTTGCTAACGTGGCGCCAGTCATGGAGGGTTGCTAACGTGGGGCCAGTCATGGAGGGTTGCTAACGTGGCGCCAGTCATGGAGGGTTGCTAACGTGGCGCCAGTCATGGAGGGTTGCTAACGTGGCGCCAGTCATGGAGGGTTGCTAACGTGGCGCCAGTCATGGAGGGTTGCTAACGTGGCGCCAGTCATGGAGGGTTGCTAACGTGGCGCCAGTCATGGAGGGCTGCTAACGTGGCGCCAGTCATGGAGGGTTGCTAACGTGGCGCCAGTCATGGAGGGCTGCTAACGTGGCGCCAGTCATGGAGGGTTGCTAACGTGGCGCCAGTCATGGAGGGCTGCTAACGTGGGGCCAGTCATGGAGGGTTGCTAACGTGGGGCCAGTCATGGAGGGCTGCTAACGTGGGGCCAGTCATGGAGGGCTGCTAACGTGGCGCCAGTCATGGAGGGCTGCTAACGTGGGGCCAGTCATGGAGGGTTGCTAACGTGGGGCCAGTCATGGAGGGCTGCTAACGTGGGGCCAGTCATGGAGGGCTGCTAACGTGGCGCCAGTCATGGAGGGTTGCTAACGTGGGGCCAGTCATGGAGGGCTGCTAACGTGGCGCCAGTCATGGAGGGCTGCTAACGTGGCGCCAGTCATGGAGGGTTGCTAACGTGGCGCCAGTCATGGAGGGTTGCTAACGTGGGGCGAGTCATGGAGGGCTGCTAACGTGGCGCCAGTCATGGAGGGCTGCTAACGTGGCGCCAGTCATGGAGGGTTGCTAACGTGGCGCCAGTCATGGAGGGCTGCTAACGTGGCGCCAGTCATGGAGGGTTGCTAACGTGGCGCCAGTCATGGAGGGTTGCTAACGTGGCGCCAGTCATGGAGGGCTGCTAACGTGGCGCCAGTCATGGAGGGTTGCTAACGTGGGACCAGTCATGGAGGGTTGCTAACGTGGCGCCAGTCATGGAGGGCTGCTAACGTGGCGCCAGTCATGGAGGGTTGCTAACGTGGGACCAGTCATGGAGGGTTGCTAACGTGGCGCCAGTCATGGAGGGTTGCTAACGTGGGGTCAGTCATGGAGGGTTGCTAACGTGGCGCCAGTCATGGAGGGTTGCTAACGTGGCGCCAGTCATGGAGGGTTGCTAACGTGGCGCCAGTCATGGAGGGCTGCTAACGTGGGGTCAGTCATGGAGGGTTGCTAACGTGGGGCCAGTCATGGAGGGTTGCTAACGTGGGGCCAGTCATGGAGGGTTGCTAACGTGGCGCCAGTCATGGAGGGTTGCTAACGTGGGGTCAGTCATGGAGGGTTGCTAACGTGGCGCCAGTCATGGAGGGTTGCTAACGTGGCGCCAGTCATGGAGGGTTGCTAACGTGGGGCCAGTCATGGAGGGTTGCTAACGTGGCGCCAGTCATGGAGGGTTGCTAACGTGGGGCCAGTCATGGAGGGTTGCTAACGTGGGGCCAGTCATGGAGGGTTGCTAACGTGGGG
This sequence comes from Procambarus clarkii, assembly GCF_040958095.1. Taxonomy (NCBI): domain Eukaryota; kingdom Metazoa; phylum Arthropoda; class Malacostraca; order Decapoda; family Cambaridae; genus Procambarus; species Procambarus clarkii. The sequence goes on from NC_091163.1 coordinate 39,380,921, forward strand.
CCAGTCATGGAGGGTTGCTAACGTGGCGCCAGTCATGGAGGGTTGCTAACGTGGGGCCAGTCATGGAGGGTTGCTAACGTGGGGTCAGTCATGGAGGGTTGCTAACGTGGCGCCAGTCATGGAGGGTTGCTAACGTGGGGCCAGTCATGGAGGGTTGCTAACGTGGGGCCAGTCATGGAGGGTTGCTAACGTGGCGCCAGTCATGGAGGGTTGCTAACGTGGGGTCAGTCATGGAGGGTTGCTAACGTGGCGCCAGTCATGGAGGGTTGCTAACGTGGCGCCAGTCATGGAGGGTTGCTAACGTGGGGCCAGTCATGGAGGGTTGCTAACGTGGCGCCAGTCATGGAGGGTTGCTAACGTGGGGCCAGTCATGGAGGGTTGCTAACGTGGGGCCAGTCATGGAGGGTTGCTAACGTGGGGCCAGTCATGGAGGGTTGCTAACGTGGCGCCAGTCATGGAGGGTTGCTAACGTGGGGTCAGTCATGGAGGGTTGCTAACGTGGCGCCAGTCATGGAGGGTTGCTAACGTGGGACCAGTCATGGAGGGTTGCTAACGTGGCGCCAGTCATGGAGGGTTGCTAACGTGGGGTCAGTCATGGAGGGTTGCTAACGTGGCGCCAGTCATGGAGGGTTGCTAACGTGGGACCAGTCATGGAGGGTTGCTAACGTGGGACCAGTCATGGAGGGTTGCTAACGTGGGGCCAGTCATGGAGGGCTGCTAACGTGGGGCCAGTCATGGAGGGCTGCTAACGTGGGACCAGTCATGGAGGGCTGCTAACGTGGGGTCAGTCATGGAGGGCTGCTAACGTGGGGCCAGTCATGGAGGGTTGCTAACGTGGGACCAGTCATGGAGGGTTGCTAACGTGGGGCCAGTCATGGAGGGCTGCTAACGTGGGACCAGTCATGGAGGGCTGCTAACGTGGGACCAGTCATGGAGGGCTGCTAACGTGGGGCCACTTTAACTTCCAACTAACAAATGTGATACTAACCAAGTGACAACGTTTTGGTCCATCCCGGACCATTATCAGAATATATATAATGACTTGACAGCGGTCCAAGACTGTCCAAGACGGTCCGAGACGGACCGAGACGGACCGAGACGGACCGAGACGGACCGAGACGGACCGAGACGGACCGAGACGGTCCAAGACGGACCGAGACGCCGCTAATGACATAATTTTCAGATTACTGGGTTGGGCGTCAAATTTTGAGCCCCGTTATTGCGACAAATTACCAGTACGTGGAGCCAATTTTCAAGAATTAGATACATCACCTTCACATTGTGTGGAGACAAAGCCTAGATACTGGGTTATCCCTGACATACTAAAAACAGCAGAGATAGCACCACTTCATAAAGGAGGAAATAAGGCAGAGGCAAAAAATTACAGACCGATAGCACTAACATCGCACATTATAAAAATTTTTGAGTGCTAAGAAGTAAGATCACAAAATACATGGAATCACAGCATCTCCATAACCCCGGACAACATGGGTTCAGAACAGGGCGCTCTTGCCTGTCGCAGTTGCTGGACCACTATGATATGGCATTAGATGCTATGGAAGACAAACAAAACGCTGATGTAATTTACACATTTCGCAAAAGCTTTTGATAAATGTGACCATGGTGTTATTGCACATAAAATGCGTTCAAAAGGAATTACCGGAAAATAGGGAGATGGATCTACAATTTCCTGACTAACAGAACCCAATGTGTAATAGTCAACAAAATAAAATCCAGCCCATCAACCGTGAAGAGCTCAGTCCCCCAGGGTACTGTGCTTGCTCCAGTACAGTCCCCCAGGGTATTGTGCTTGCTCCAGTACAGTCCCCCAGGGTACTGTGCTTGCTCCAGTACAGTCCCCCAGGGTACTGTGCTTGCTCCAGTACAGTCCCCCAGGGTACTGTGCTTGCTCCAGTACAGTCCCCCAGGGTACTGTGCTTGCTCCAGTACTTTTTCTCATCCTCATATCGGACATAGACAAGAACACAACCTATAGCACTGTATCTTCCTTTGCAGATGACACTAGAATCTTCATGAGAGTAGACAACATAGAGGACACGGCGAACCTCCAGTCAGATGTAGATCAGGTCTTTTTATGGGCTACAGAAAATAATATGGTGTTTAACAAAGATAAGTTCCAGCTCATGCGCTATGGAAAAAATTAAAATATAAAAACGGAAACCACGTACAAAACTCAGGCAAATCATAACATAGAACGAAAAGGCAATGTAAAGGATCTGGGTGTACTCATGTCGGAAGACCTTACCTTTAAAGAACACAATAAAGTAGCCGTCACAACTGCAAGAAAAATGACAGGTTGGATAACAAGAACTTTTCACACTAGAGATGCTATACCGATGATGATACTTTTCAAAACGCTTGTGCTCTCTAGAGTGGAGTACTGCTGCACAATGACAGCCCCTTTCAAAGCTGGAGAAATTGCTGACCTAGAGAGCGTGCAGAGATCCTTTACTGCTAGAATCCACTCAGTAAAACATCTAAACTATTGGGACCGACTAAAGAGCCTAAATCTGTATTCTCTTGAGCGCAGGCGGGAGAGATACATAATAATCTATACGTGGAAAATATTAGAGGGGCTGGTCCCAAACCTGCACACAGAAATAACACCACATGAGACCAGAAGGCATGGCAGGATGTGCAGAATACCCCCCGTTGAAAACCAGAGGTGCAACAGGTACTCTGAGAGAGAACTCTTATCAACATCAGAGGCCCGAGACTGTTCAACACGCTTCCACTACACATAAGGGACATAACTGGCAGACCCCTCACAGTGTTCAAGAGAGAACTATCAACATCAGAGGCCCAAGACTGTTCAACACGCTTCCACTACACATAAGGGACATAACTGGCAGACCCCTCACAGTGTTCAAGAGAGAACTATCAACATCAGAGGCCCGAGACTGTTCAACACGCTTCCACTACACATAAGGGACATAACTGGCCGACCCCTCACAGTGTTCAAGAGAGAACTATGAACATCAGAGGCCCGAGACTGTTCAACACGCTTCCACTACACATAAGGGGCATAACTGGCCGACCCCTCACAGTGTTCAAGAGAGAACTATGAACATCAGAGGCCCGAGACTGTTCAACACGCTTCCACTACACATATGGGGCATAACTGGCCGACCCCTCACAGTGTTCAAGAGAGAACTATCAACATCAGAGGTCCACATCGGTTCATCACCCTTCTTCAATCTTGAGGTTATCTTGAGATGATTTCGGGGCTTAGTGTCCCCGCGGCCCGGTCCTCGACCAGGCCTCCACCTCCAGGAAGCAGTCCGTGACAGCTGTCTAAATCCCAGGTACCCATTTACTGCTATGCAACAAGGGCATAAGGGTGAAAGAAACACTTCCCATTTGTCTCCGCCTCTACCGGGGATCGAACCCGGAATATCAGGACTACGAATCCGAAGCGGCGCCCACTCAGCTGTCAGGCGCCTATACAAACCCTCTAACAATCATTACAAACATTGCTGGAACACAGCATCTTCAAGAAACATTTAGACAAGTCCTTGCAAGGAGTGACGGACCAACCAGGCCTGTGGGCCTGCGGGCCGCTGCAAGCAACAGCCTGGTGGACCAAACTCTCACAAGGCGAGGCTGGCGTCGGGCCGGGCTTGGGGAGTAGAAGAACTCCCAGAACCTTCCCCAGGTATGTTCCAGGTATAGAAACAACAGGGGCAGCATGGTAACAACAGGGGCAGCATGGTAACAACAGGGGCAGCATGGTAACAACAGAGGCAGCATGGTAACAACAGGGGCAGAATGGAAACAACAGAGGCAGCATGGTAACAACAGGGGCAGCATGGTAACAACAGAGGCAGATTGGTAACAACAGAGGCAGCATGGTGGGTAACAACAGAGGCAGCATAGTAACAACAGGGGCAGCATGGTAACAACAGGGGCAGCATGGTAGCAACAGAGGCAGCATAGTAACAACAGGGGCAGCATGGTAACAACAGGGGCAGCATGGTAACAACAGAGGCAGCATGGTAACAACAGAGGCAGCATGGTGGGTAACAACAGAGGCAGCATGGTAACAACAGGGGCAGCATGGTAACAACAGAGGCATGATGGTAACAACAGAGGCAGCATGGTAACAACAGGGGGCAGCATGGTAACAACAGAGGCAGCATGGTAACAACAGAGGCAGCATGGTAACAACAGGGGGCAGCATGGTAACAACAGAGGCAGCATGGTAACAACAGAGGCAGCATGGTAACAACAGAGGCAGCATGGTAACAACAGGGGCAGCATGGTAACAACAGGGGGCAGCATGGTAGCAACAGAGGCAGCATGGTAACAACAGAGGCAGCATGGTAACAAAAGGAGGCAGCATTTTAACAACAGAGGCAGCATGGTAACAACAGAGGCAGCATGGTAACAACAGAGGCAGCATGGTAACAACAGAGGCAGCATGGTAACAACAGGGGCAGCATGGTAACAACAGAGGCAGCATGGTAACAACAGAGGCAGCATGGTAACAACAGGGGCAGCATGGTAACAACAGAGGCAGCATGGTAACAACAGAGGCAGCATGGTAACAACAGGGGCAGCATGGTAACAACAGGGGCAGCATGGTAACAACAGAGGCAGCATGGTGGGTAACAACAGAGGCAGCATGGTAACAACAGAGGCAGCATGGTGGGTAACAACAGAGGCAGCATGGTAACAACAGAGGCAGCATGGTGGGTAACAACAGAGGCAGTATGGTAACAACAGGGGCAGTATGGTAACAACAGAGGCAGCATGGTAACAACAGAGGCAGCATGGTAACAACAGAGGCAGCATGGTAACAACAGAGGCAGCATGGTAACAACAGGGGCAGCATGGTAACAACAGAGGCAGCATGGTGGGTAACAACAGGGGCAGCATGGTGGGTAACAACAGAGGCAGCATGGTAACAACAGGGGCAGCATGGTGGGTAACAACAGAGGCAGCATGGTATCAACAGGGGCAGCATGGTAACAACAGGGGCAGCATGGTGGGTAACAACAGGGGCAGCATGGTAACAACAGAGGCAGCATGGTGGGTAACAACAGAGGCAGCATGGTAACAACAGGGGCAGCATGGTAACAACAGAGGCAGCATGGTGGGTAACAACAGAGGCAGCATGGTAACAACAGGGGCAGCATGGTAACAACAGAGGCAGCATGGTGGGTAACAACAGAGGCAGCATGGTAACAACAGGGGCAGCATGGTAACAACAGAGGCAGCATGGTGGGTAACAACAGAGGCAGCATGGTAACAACAGGGGCAGCATGGTAACAACAGAGGCAGCATGGTGGGTAACAACAGGGGCAGCATGGTGGGTAACAACAGAGGCAGCATGGTGGGTAACAACAGAGGCAGCATGGTGGGTAACAACAGAGGCAGCATGGTAACAACAGGGGCAGCATGGTAACAACAGAGGCAGCATGGTGGGTAACAACAGAGGCAGCATGGTAACAACAGGGGCAGCATGGTAACAACAGAGGCAGCATGGTGGGTAACAACAGGGGCAGCATGGTGGGTAACAACAGAGGCAGCATGGTGGGTAACAACAGAGGCAGCATGGTGGGTAACAACAGAGGCAGCATGGTAACAACAGGGGCAGCATGGTAACAACAGAGGCAGCATGGTGGGTAACAACAGAGGCAGCATGGTGGGTAACAACAGAGGCAGCATGGTAACAACAGGGGCAGCATGGTGGGTAACAACAGGGGCAGCATGGTAACAACAGAGGCAGCATGGTGGGTAACAACAGAGGCAGCATGGTAACAACAGGGGCAGCATGGTAACAACAGAGGCAGCATGGTGGGTAACAACAGAGGCAGCATGGTAACAACAGGGGCAGCATGGTAACAACAGAGGCAGCATGGTGGGTAACAACAGGGGCAGCATGGTGGGTAACAACAGAGGCAGCATGGTAACAACAGGGGCAGCATGGTGGGTAACAACAGAGGCAGCATGGTAACAACAGGGGCAGCATGGTAACAACAGGGGCAGCATGGTAACAACAGAGGCAGCATGGTAACAACAGAGGCAGCATGGTGGGTAACAACAGGGGCAGCATGGTAACAACAGAGGCAGCAAGGTGGGTAACAACAGGGGCAGCATGGTAACAACAGAGGCAGCATGGTAACAACAGAGGCAGCGTGGTAACAACAGAGGCAGCATGGTAACAACAGGGGCAGCATGGTGGGTAACAACAGAGGCAGCATGGTGGGTAACAACAGAGGCAGCATGGTAACAACAGGGGCAGCATGGTAACAACAGAGGCAGCATGGTGGGTAACAACAGGGGCAGCATGGTAACAACAGAGGCAGCACGGTGGGTAACAACAGGGGCAGCATGGTAACAACAGAGGCAGCATGGTAACAACAGGGGCAGCATGGTAACAACAGAGGCAGCATGGTAACAACAGAGGCAGCGTGGTAACAACAGAGGCAGCATGGTAACAACAGGGGCAGCATGGTAACAACAGGGGCAGCATGGTGGGTAACAACAGAGGCAGCATGGTAACAACAGAGGCAGCATGGCAACAACAGAGGCAGCATGGTAACAACAGAGGCAGCATGGTGGGTAACAACAGGGGCAGCATGGTAACAACAGGGGCAGCATGGTAACAACAGAGGCAGCATGGTAACAACAGGGGCAGCATGGTGGGTAACAACAGAGGCAGCATGGTAACAACAGGGGCAGCATGGTAACAACAGAGGCAGCATGGTGGGTAACAACAGAGGCAGCATGGTAACAACAGGGGCAGCATGGTAACAACAGAGGCAGCATGGTAACAACAGAGGCAGCATGGTAACAACAGAGGCAGCATGGTGGGTAACAACAGAGGCAGCATGGTAACAACAGGGGCAGCATGGTGGGTAACAACAGAGGCAGCATGGTAACAACAGGGGCAGCATGGTGGGTAACAACAGAGGCAGCATGGTAACAACAGAGGCAGCATGGTAACAACAGAGGCAGCATGGTGGGTAACAACAGGGGCAGCATGGTAACAACAGAGGCAGCATGGTAACAACAGAGGCAGCATGGTGGGTAACAACAGAGGCAGCATGGTAACAACAGGGGCAGCATGGTAACAACAGAGGCAGCATGGTGGGTAACAACAGAGGCAGCATGGTAACAACAGAGGCAGCATGGTAACAACAGAGGCAGCATGGTAACAACAGAGGCAGCATGGTAACAACAGAGGCAGCATGGTAACAACAGAGGCAGCATGGTAACAACAGAGGCAGCATGGTAACAACAGGGGCAGCATGGTAACAACAGAGGCAGCATGGTAACAACAGAGGCAGCATGGTAACAACAGGGGCAGCATGGTAACAACAGGGGCAGCATGGTAACAACAGAGGCAGCATGGTGGGTAACAACAGGGGCAGCATGGTAACAACAGGGGCAGCATGGTAACAACAGGGGCAGCATGGTAACAACAGAGGCAGCATGGTAACAACAGAGGCAGCATGGTAACAACAGGGGCAGCATGATAACAACAGAGGCAGCATGGTAACAACAGGGGCAGCATGATAACAACAGAGGCAGCATGGTGGGTAACAACAGGGGCAGCATGGTAACAACAGAGGCAGCATGATGGGTAACAACAGGGGCAGCATGGTAACAACAGAGGCAGCATGGTAACAACAGAGGCAGCATGGTAACAACAGAGGCAGCATGATAACAACAGAGGCAGCATGGTGGGTAACAACAGGGGCAGCATGGTAACAACAGAGGCAGCATGGTAACAACAGAGGCAGCATGGTAACAACAGGGGCAGCATGATAACAACAGAGGCAGCATGGTAACAACAGAGGCAGCATGGTGGGTAACAACAGGGGCAGCATGGTAACAACAGAGGCAGCATGGTAACAACAGAGGCAGCATGGTAACAACAGAGGCAGCATGGTGGGTAACAACAGGGGCAGCATGGTAACAACAGGGGCAGCATGATAACAACAGAGGCAGCATGGTAACAACAGAGGCAGCATGGTGGGTAACAACAGGGGCAGCATGGTAACAACAGAGGCAGCATGGTAACAACAGAGGCAGCATGGTAACAACAGAGGCAGCATGGTAACAACAGGGGCAGCATGGTAACAACAGAGGCAGCATGGTAACAACAGAGACAGCATGGTAACAACAGAGGCAGCATGGTAACAACAGAGGCAGCATGGTAACAACAGAGACAGCATGGTAACAACAGAGACAGCATGGTAACAACAGGGGCAGCATGGTAACAACAGGGGCAGCATGGTAACAACAGAGACAGCATGGTAACAACAGAGGCAGCATGGTAACAACAGAGGCAGCATGGTAACAACAGAGACAGCATGGTAACAACAGAGGCAGCATGGTAACAACAGGGGCAGCATGGTAACAACAGGGGCAGCATGGTAACAACAGAGGCAGCATGGTAACAACAGAGGCAGCATGGTAACAACAGAGGCAGCATGGTAACAACAGAGACAGCATGGTAACAACAGAGGCAGCATGGTAACAACAGGGGCAGCATGGTAACAACAGGGGCAGCATGGTAACAACAGAGACAGCATGGTAACAACAGGGGCAGCATGGTAACAACAGGGGCAGCATGGTAACAACAGGGGCAGCATGGTAACAACAGAGGCAGCATGGTAACAACAGGGGCAGCATGGTAACAACAGAGACAGCATGGTAACAACAGAGGCAGCATGGTAACAACAGGGGCAGCATGGTAACAACAGAGGCAGCATGGTAACAACAGAGACAGCATGGTAACAACAGAGGCAGCATGGTAACAACAGAGACAGCATGGTAACAACAGAGACAGCATGGTAACAACAGAGGCAGCATGGTGGGTAACAACAGGGGCAGCATGGTAACAACAGAGGCAGCATGGTAACAACAGAGGCAGCATGGTAACAACAGAGACAGCATGGTAACAACAGAGGCAGCATGGTGGGTAACAACAGAGGCAGCACGGTAACAACAGAGACAGCATGGTAACAACAGAGGCAGCATGGTGGGTAACAACAGGGGCAGCATGGTAACAACAGGGGCAGCATGGTGGGTAACAACAGAGGCAGCATGGTAACAACAGAGGCAGCATGGTGGGTAACAACAGAGGCAGCATGGTAACAACAGGGGCAGCATGATAACAACAGAGGCAGCATGGTGGGTAACAACAGGGGCAGCATGGTAACAACAGAGGCAGCATGGTGGGTAACAACAGAGGCAGCATGGTAACAACAGAGACAGCATGGTAACAACAGAGACAGCATGGTAACAACAGGGGCAGCATGGTAACAACAGAGGCAGCATGGTGGGTAACAACAGGGGCAGCATGGTAACAACAGAGGCAGCATGGTGGGTAACAACAGGGGCAGCATGGTAACAACAGAGGCAGCATGGTAACAACAGAGACAGCATGGTAACAACAGAGACAGCATGGTAACAACAGGGGCAGCATGGTAACAACAGAGGCAGCATGGTGGGTAACAACAGGGGCAGCATGGTAACAACAGAGGCAGCATGGTAACAACAGAGACAGCATGGTAACAACAGAGGCAGCATGGTAACAACAGGGGCAGCATGGTAACAACAGGGGCAGCATGGTAACAACAGGGGCAGCATGGTAACAACAGGGGCAGCATGGTAACAACAGAGGCAGCATGGTGGGTAACAACAGGGGCAGCATGGTAACAACAGAGGCAGCATGGTGGGTAACAACAGAGGCAGCATGGTAACAACAGAGGCAGCATGGTAACAACAGAGGCAGCATGGTAACAACAGAGGCAGCATGGTAACAACAGAGGCAGCATGGTAACAACAGGGGCAGCATGGTAACAACAGAGGCAGCATGGTAACAACAGAGGCAGCATGGTAACAACAGGGGCAGCATGGTAACAACAGAGGCAGCATGGTAACAACAGGGGCAGCATGGTAACAACAGGGGCAGCATGGTAACAACAGAGGTAGCATGGTAACAACAGGGGCAGCATGGTAACAACAGGGGCAGCATGGTAACAACAGAGGCAGCATGGTAACAACAGGGGCAGCATGAGGACAAGGAGCTGGGATATGAGGACCAGGAGCTGGAATATGAGGACAAGGAGCTGGGATATGAGGACAAGGAGCTGGGATATGAGGACAAGGAGCTGGGATATGAGGACAAGGAGCTGGGATATGAGGACAAGGAGCTGGGATATTAGAACAAGGAGCTGGGATATGAGGACAAGGAGCTGGGATATGAGGACAAGGAGCTGGGATATGAGGACAAGGAGCTGGGATATGAGGACAAGGAGCTGGGATATGAGGACAAGGAGCTGGGGTATGAGGACAAGGAGCTGGGATATGAGGACAAGGAGCTGGGATATGATGACAAGGAGCTGGGATATGAGAACAAGGAGCTGGGATATGAGGACAAGCAGCTGGGATATGAGGACAAGGAGCTGGGATATGAGGACAAGGAGCTGGGATATTAGAACAAGGAGCTGGGATATGAGGACAAGGAGCTGGGATATGAGGAGAAGGAGCTTGGATATGAGGACAAGGAGTTGGGATATGAGGACAAGGAGCTGGGATATGAGGACATGGAGCTGGGTTATGAGGACAAGGAACTGGGATATGAGGACAAGGAGCTGGGATATGAGGACAAGGAGCTGGGATATGAGGACAAGGAGCTGGGATATGAGGACAAGGAGCTGGGATATGAGGACATGGAGCTGGGTTATGAGGACAAGGAACTGGGATATGAGGACAAGGAGCTGGGATATGAGGACAAGGAGCTGGGATATGAGGACAAGGAGCTGGGATATGAGGACAAGGAGCTGAGATATGTGAACAAGGAGCTGGGATATGAGGACAATGAGCTGGGATGTGAGGACAATGAGCTGGGATATGTGAACAAGGAGCTGGGATATGAGGACAAGGAGCTGGGATATGAGGACAAGGAGCTGGGATGTGAGGACAATGAGCTGGGATATGAGGACAAGGAGCTGGGATATGAGGACAAGGAGCTGGGATATGAGGACAAAGCGAAGGAACAGTGCCCAACCACTTTCGCTTAGGGGGTACAGAACCCCGACCCTACTAATAGCGAGTCCGTCGTGTTCCCACCTGTTCTCTACCGTAAGTGCTCAAGATGAACCACATCACGAAGAACAACTTTTGGAAATAAATAAAGTTATTATTTATTGAAATGAAATTATTTCATTATATATTGAAATAAATTTATTTCAATAAATAATGAAATAAGTAACAGCTACTTGTAAAGCCAGAACAGTTACTTATGTAGGAAGGGAAGTTACTTATGTAGGAAGGAGAGTTACTTATGTAGGAAGGAGAGTTACTTATGTAGGAAGGAGAGTTACTTATGTAGGAAGGAGAGTTACTTATGTAGCAAGGAGAGTTACTTATGTAGCAAGGAGAGTTACTTATGTAGGAAGGAGAGTTACTTATGTAGGAAGGAAAGTTACTTATGTAGCAAGGAGAGTTACTTATGTAGGAAGGAGAGTTACTTATGTAGGAAGGAGAGTTACTTATGTAGGAAGGAGAGTTACTTATGTAGGAAGGAGAGTTACTTATGTAGGAAGGAGAGTTACTTATGTAGCAAGGAGAGTTACTTATGTAGGAAGGAGAGTTACTTATGTAGGAAGGAAAGTTACTTATGTAGCAAGGAGAGTTACTTATGTAGGAAGGAGAGTTACTTATGTAGGAAGGAGAGTTACTTATGTAGGAAGGAGAGTTACTTATGTAGGAAGGAGAGTTACTTATGTAGCAAGGAGAGTTAATTATGAAGGAAGGAAAGTTACTTACGTAGGAAGGAAAGTTACTTATGTAGGAAGGAGAGTTACTTATGTAGCAATTAGAGTTACTTATGTAGCAAGGAGAGTTAATTATGTAGGAAGGAAAGTTACTTACGTAGGAAGGAAAGTTACTTACGTAGGAAGGAAAGTTACTTACGTAGCAAGGAAAGTTACTTATGTAGGAAGGAAAGTTACTTATGTAGGAAGGAAAGTTACTTACGTAGGAAGGAAAGTTACTTACGTAGGAAGGAAAGTTACTTATGTAGGAAGGAAAGTTACTTATGTAGGACGGAGAGTTACTTATGAAGCAAGGAGAGTTACTTATGCAGCAAGGAGAGTTACTTATGAAGGAAGGAGAGTTACTTATGAAGGAAGGAAAGTTACTTATGAAGCAAGGAGAGTTACTTATGTAGGAAGGAGAGTTACTTAGGTAGCAAGGAGAGTTACTTATGTAGGAAGGAGAGTTACTTATGTAGGAAGGAGAGTTACTTATGTAGGAAGGAGAGTTACTTATGTAGGAAGAAGAGTTACTTATGCAGCAAGGAGAGTTACTTATGTAACAAGGAGAGTTACTTATGAAGCAAGGAGAGTTACTTATGAAGCAAGGAGAGTTACTTATGAAGCAAGGAGAGTTACTTATGCAGCAAGTAGAGTGACTGACCTCGGGCCTGGAGGACAGCGTGGTGAGAGAGGAGTGCCAGGTGCCAGGGGGGCATGATGGGGCAGTAGAGGGGGGGGCAGGGCACCATGCCCACCCCACTGCGTGGCGGTAGCGCAGTGGGCTGCGTCTCCTCCCCGCCACCACCACACTTCCCAGAGGTGAGCAGCGCCATTGTCCTCACTTTCCAACTTATATTTTCACTTATAAGGTAATCCCGTAAGTGTGGGGCCCGGTTACTGTGGTGTGTGAGGGCGGGTGAAGGTAGACCACTCAGCCACGGAGGCCAGTGTGGCTGTGTACTGTGATCCAAGATGATCTCCAGCATCCGCGGGAGATGACGGCCCGGGATGCTGACCCCTCCCCCCCCCCCTCCTTGCCACCAGCCCTCACCTGTAATTACCTACGAATTACTCTAATATCTATTGTTTACGGTACTTATAACCGCCTAATTGCTTCTACGTAACGGTCTAGTTATGGTAACTATCATTCCTTCACCTCGTAACTATTATATCATTATATTTAACAAATTAATAACAAAATTGTTTGTGGCAATAAGCAATAACTGCGGTGTTTGATCTTATCAACCAATCAGGGCGGGGTAAACCCAGACGCTCCGCCCATAACAACCAATCAACGTGCCTCCACTCCGCCCCAGCCAATAGCAGCTCAGGACGCGCCTTCGGCTCGTATTCTCGTTACACCATTGGCGGCTTAATAGTACATTCATCATCTGAGTGTCATCACCCCGTCATTGGCTCTGTTGAGAGGAGAATGGTGGCCTGGGAGGTGGTGCTGGTGGGCTCTTGGAGGAGGAGGTGGGTGTTGGAGGGGGATGGTGGGCTCTTGGAGGGGGTGGTGGGCTCTTGGAGGAGGAGGTGGGTGTTGGAGGGGGAGGTGGGTGTTGGAGGGTGGTGGTGGGCTCTTGGGGGTAGGTGGGTGTTGGAGGGGGGTGGTGGGTGTTGGAGGGTAGTGGTGGGCTCTTGGAGGGAGGTAGTGGGCTCTTGGAGGGGGAGGTGGGTGTTGGAGGGGGGTGGTGGGCTCTTGGGGGGGAGGTGGGTGTTGGAGGGGGGGTGGTGGGTGTTGGAGGGAGGTGGTGGGCTCTTGGAGGAGGAGGTGGGTGTTGGAGGGGGGTGGTGGGTGTTGGATGGAGGTAGTGGGCTCTTGGAGGGGGAGAGGTGGGTGTTGGAGGGAGGTGGTGGGTGTTGGAGGGGGGTGGTGGGCTCTTGGAGGGGGAGGTGGGTCTTGGAGGGGGGTCGTGGGCTCTTGGGGGGGAGGTGGGTCTTGGAGGGTAGTGGTGGGCTCTTGGAGGGGGAGGTGGGTCTTGGAGGGTAGTGGTGGGCTCTTGGAGGGGGCAGGTGGGTCTTGGAGGGTAGTGGTGGGCTCTTGGAGGGGGAGGTGGGTGTTGGAGGGGGAGTGGGCTCTTGGAGGGGGAGGTGGGTGTTGGAGGGGGGTGGAGGGAGGTGGTGGGCTCTTGGAGGGGGAGGTGGGTGTTGGAGGCGGGGAGGTGGGTGTTGGAAAGAGGTGGTGGGCTCTTGGAGGGGGATGTGGGTGTTGGAGGGAGGTAGTGGGCTCTTGGAGGGAGGTAGTGGGCTCTTGGAGGGAGGTAGTGAGCTCTTGGAGGGGGTAGTGGGTGTTGGAGGGGGGAAGGTGGGTGTTGGAGGGGGGGTAGTGGGCTCTTGGAGGGGGAGGTGGGAGTTGGAGGGAGGTGGTGGGCTCTTGGAGGAGGAGGTGGGTGAGGACGGAGGTGGTGGGCTCTTGGAGGGGGGAGGAGGGTGTTGGAGGGGGGGTGGTGGGTGTTGGAGGGGGTGGTGGGCTCTTGGAGGGGGAGGTGGGTGTTGGAGGGAGGTGGTGGGCTCGTGGAGGAGGAGGTGGGTGTTGGAGGGGGGGTGGTGGGTGTTGGAGGGAGGTGGTGGGCTCTTGGAGGGGGAGGTGGGTGTTGGAGGGGGAGGTGGGTGTTGGAGGGAGGTGGTGGGCTCTTGGAGGGGGAGGTGGGTGTTGGAGGGGGAGGTGGGTGTTGGAGGGGGAGGTGGGTGTTGGAGGGAGGTGGTGGGCTCTTGGAGGGGGAGGTGGGTGTTGGAGGGAGGTGGTGGGCTCTTAGAGGGGGAGGTAGGTGTTGGAGGGAGGTGGTGGGCTCATGGAGGAGGAGGTGGGTGTTGGAGGGGGGGTTGTGGGTGTTAGTGGGAGGTGGTGGGCTCTTGGAGGGGGAGGTGGGTGTTGGAGGGAGGTGGTGGGCTCTTGGAGGAGGAGGTGGGTGTTGGAGGGAGGTGGTGGGCTCTTGGAGGAGGAGGTGGGTGTTGGAGGGAGGTGGTGGGCTCTTGGAGGAGGAGGTGGGTGTTGGAGGGAGGTGGTGGGCTCTTGGAGGAGGAGGTGGGTGTTGGAGGGAGGTGGTGGGCTCTTGGAGGGGGAGGTGGGTGTTGGAGGGAGGTGGTGGGCTCTTGGAGGAGGAGGTGGGTGTTGGAGGGAGGTGGTGGGCTCTTGGAGGGGGTGGTGGGTGTTGGAGGGAGGTGGTAGGCTCTTGGAGAGGGAGGTGGGTGAGAACGGAGGTGGTGTGCTCTTGGAGGGAGAGGTGAAGTGTTGGAGAGGGTGGTGTTGTGTTGTAGGGGGGGGAGGTGGGTATTGGAGGGAGGTAGTGGGCTCTTGGAGGGGGAGGTGGGGTGTTGGAGGGGGGTAGTAGGCTCTTGAAGTGGGAGGTGGGGTGTTGGAGGGTGTTGGGGGAAGGTAGTGGGCTCTTGGAGGGGGAGGTGGGTGTTGGAAGGGGGTGGGGGTGTTGGAGGGGGAGGTGGGGCGGCGGAGGGGGTGTTGGAGGGAGGTAGTGGGCTCTTGGATCGGGAGGTGGGTGTTGGAGGGGGAGGTGGGTGTTGGAGGGAGATGGTGGGTTCTTGGAGGGGTGGTGGGTGTAGGAGGGGGTGGTGGGCTCTTGGAGGGGGAGGTGGGTGTTGGAAGGAGTGGTGGGCTCTTGGAGGGGGAGGTGGGTGTTGGAGGGAGGTGGTGGGCTCATGGAGGGGGAGGTGGGTGTTGGAGGGGGGGTTGTGGGTGTTAGTGGAAGGTGGTGGGCTCTTGGAGGGGGAGGTGGGTGTTGGAGGGAGGTGGTGGGCTCATGGAGGAGGAGGTGGGTGTTGAAGGTGGGGTTGTGGGTGTTAGTGGGAGGTGGTGGGCTCTTGGAGGGGGAGGTGGGTGTTGGAGGGAGGTGCTGGGCTCTTGGAGGGGGTGGTGGGTGTTGCAGGGAGGTGGTGGGCTCATGGAGGGGGAGGTGGGTGTTGGAGGGGGGGTTGTGGGTGTTATTGGGAGGTGGTGGGCTCATGGAGGAGGAGGTGGGTGTTGGAGGGGGGGTTGTGGGTGTTAGTGGGAGTGTTACGGCCCTCTCGGGACGCAACGGGGTTCTTACTCTCATGTAGTTAGAGGAAGATATATATCCGGCCCCAAGCCAGTAGAGGCTATCAAGGGATGCGATCCGTGACGCAAGTAACTTAAAGGGAGTAGGGAAAGAAAGGTAAGAACTTAATATAATATAATATAACCATCACCATTTAAATATATAAAAGTAAAACGTACACAATGGGGAGGGGTATTAACACTTTACAAAGGGGATCAACACTGTAGTCTTCTGCTGGAGACTATGGATCCTCGAAGCTAGGTGCTGAGTCCGCGGTGCTTTCTTCGTGGCCTCAAGACGTGTCCTCTGAGAACGCCGAGTCTACCCTGGCCACAGGTCAGCCACAACACAGGTCCACTGGGGGCACCGCCGTGGAGGCCGTCAACCACACGTCCAGCAGGTCTGCTGGCAGGTACTGAGCCACCAAGGCTGGTACGGCCACTCCACGAACGATAAAAGGGGTACGCCCTAGACAGGAGTCTCGTGTGATATCACCAATCACCCTCCTGTCCTCAATACCCCAGTGGATTATCGTCTCCAACCGTCGGTCCCGGGTAAATCCTTCCACTGCCACTCCACTGGCAGGCTTAACACACCACAGTGTTCTTCCGGGGGGACGACGTCACGACAGCTGCAGCAAACTTCACAGTATGGAGACTGGCTGCCTCGGGTAGACTGACTACACCTTCAACACAGTGGTCCCAGGCCGGCTCTGTAAGCAGACACGTCATTAATAACCGGGACACTAATACACCACACTCACAGGCTCAGATACAAACGCCCGACATATCCACTCCATAGATGGCGCTGTCGTCGGAGCACCACCTCACCAGAGGTCAGGAGCGGCGGTGTTGAGCGCTGAACCAGACTAGAAACTGGTCCTCGAGGCCAGTACACGCTGTCCTCACTAGGTGTCGTCGTTCGCTTGGAGAGGGTTTCGGGAGCTGACCCACAGATGGCGTGTTTGTCACTGCTCCCGGCCTGGACGCTGGATCCGGGTTCGTAACAGGGAGGTAGTGGGCTCTTGTAGGGGGAGGTGGGTGTTGGAGGGAGGTGGTGGGCTCTTGGAGGGGGAGGTGGGTGAGGACGGAGGTGGTGGGCTCTTGGAGGAGGAGGTGGGTGTTGGACGGGGGTGGTGAGTGTTGGATGGAGGTGGTGGGCTCTTGGAGGGGGAGAGGTGGGTGTTGGAGGGAGGTGGTGGGCTCTTGGAAGGGGAGGTGGGTGTTGGAGGGAGGTGGGTGTTGGAGGGAGAGGTGGGTGAGGACGGAGGTGGTGGGCTCTTGGAGGGAGGTAGTGGGCTCTTGGAGGGGGAGGTGGGTGTTGGAGGGAAATGGTGGGCTCTTGGAGGGGGAGGTGGGTGTTGGAGGAAGGTGGTAGGCTCTTGGAGGGAGAGGTGGGTGAGGACGGAGGTGGTGTGCTCTTGGAGGGAGAGGGAGGGAGAGATTATTTTGGAGGAAGAACTCAACCTTCATATCTGAACTCAAAACTTTTACCAATACCTTTCGTCCTCTTGACATTAAACTCGCGTTTCGACAAACTAACACACTTCGTAGCAATCTAGTTCCCACTGCTCCTCCTGCTTCTAATGCTGCTGGTGTCTACTCTAGTTCCCACTGCTCCTCCTGCTTCTAATGCTGCTGGTGTCTACTCTATTTCCTGTTCATCTTGTCCTCTCCAATACTTTGGCGAAACTGGCTGTACACTGAATGACAGACTTAAAGAACACAAGAGAAGTGTTAAGTCTGCAGACACTAACAATGCTCTCTTCTGCCATGTGAGGGATTCTAATCATCCCATTGATTGGTCTTCCTCCAAAATAATCTTTCCTGCCTCTACTCTACACAGACGCCGTCTTGTAGAATCGGCTCTTATTAACAATGTACCCAACATGAACTTGAGTCCTGGCTTTGTTGCTGTGGACTCTTCCCTTTCACAGTATATACTCAAATGCTCTAATCTTTCTAACAAACGTGACTTAACATAAGCTTTCCCCCTTCCATTTCTTTCTTTCTCTTTCCCTTTCTTTCCCTCTTCTCCCTTTTTCTGTTCATTGTCTCCTACGCTCCCTTGCTATCCTCTTCTTATTCCTATTACCATCTCCTTCGGTGGTTATAATAGGAGCTGCCTCGTATGGGCCAATAGGAGCTGCCTCGTATGGGCCAATAGGCCTGCTGCAGTTCCCATTACTACTTTCCCCTACACCTGACTTTCCTCCTCAGCTCTCTCTTGCCTATTTAACGCCTGTCCCTACCTGTCCTCATCACTGTCCCTACCTGTCCTCATCACTGTCCCTACCTGTCCTCATCACTGTCCCTACCTGTCCTCATCACTGTCCCTACCTGTCCTCATCACTGTCCCTACCTGTCCTCATCACAATCGACTTGAGAATGGTCCAGGACGGACCGAAACGTCGTCGTCTCTTCAATTTCTAGTGTGTGGTCTGGTCAAGATTAGGTAACTATAGGCAGGAAGGTAAGGTAACAATAGGCAGGAAGGTAAGGTAACTATAGGCAGGAAGGTAAGGTAACTATAGGCAGGAAGGTAAGGTAACTATAGGCAGGAAGGTAAGGTAACTATAGGCAGGAAGGTAAGGTAACTATAGGCAGGAAGGTAAGGTAACTATAGGCAGGAAGGTAAGGTAACTATAGGCAGGAAGGTAAGGTAACTATAGGCAGGAAGGTAAGGTAACTATAGGCAGGAAGGTAAGGTAACTATAGGGAGGAAGATAAGGTAACTATAGGCAGGAAGGTAAGGTAACTATAGGGAGGAAGGTAAGGTAACAATAGGCAGGAAGGTAAGGTAACTATAGGCAGGAAGGTAAGGTAACTATAGGCAGGAAGATAAGGTAACTATAGGCAGGAAGGTAAGGTAACTATAGGCAGGAAGGTAAGGTAACTATAGGCAGGAAGGTAAGGTAACTATAGGCAGGAAGGTAAGGTAACAATAGGCAGGAAGGTAAGGTAACTATAGGCAGGAAGGTAAGGTAACTATAGGCAGGAAGATAAGGTAACTATAGGCAGGAAGGTAAGGTAACTATAGGCAGGAAGGTAAGGTAACTATAGGCAGGAAGGTAAGGTAACTATAGGGAGGAAGATAAGGTAACTATAGGCAGGAAGATAAGGTAACTATAGGGAGGAAGATAAGGTAACTATAGGGAGGTAGGTAAGGTAACTATAGGGAGGAAGATAAGGTAACTATAGGCAGGAAGGTAAGGTAACTATAGGCAGGAAGATAAGGTAACTATAGGCAGGAAGATAAGGTAACTATAGGTAGGAAGATAAGGTAACTATAGGCAGGAAGATAAGGTAACTATAGGTAGGAAGATAAGGTAACTATAGGCAGGAAGATAAGGTAACTATAGGGAGGAAGATAAGGTAACTATAGGTAGGAAGGTAAGGTAACTATAGGCAGGAAGATAAGGTAACTATAGGGAGGTAGGTAAGGTAACTATAGGGAGGAAGATAAGGTAACTATAGGTAGGAAGATAAGGTAACTATAAGGAGTAACTATGACTCTCATAGTGGTGTCCTGAATTGGAGAAATCTAAATGAATATGACATATTGAGAGTGCACAGTGCACAGTTTACGCACAGTGGCTGTGTCAAGTGCTCAGCACCTCCCCGTGGTGCTCCTGGTGTCGCTGACGTTGACGTCTCCCCCTTACTGCCGCCCTAGGGGCCTAGGGCGGCCTTCAGGTGACCCGCAGTAAGGGCCCGGCTGTCCTGGACTGTCCGGGAAGGGCGTTCCCGAAGGTCGTCAGCCCCTGTCAAGGGTTTTCGGCCTTGACATTCATCAACTCTGAAATAGCCGTTGTGGTGACGTGTTGACACAGCTTAACCTGTGTCAAAGCTTGTATCATAAGAACAGGGGCCAGATTCACGAAAGCACTTGCGCAAATACTTACGAACGTGTACATCTTTCCTCAATCTTTGACGGCTTTGGTTACATTTATTAAACAGTTTACAAGCATGAAAACTTGCCAATCAACTGTTGTTATTATTATAAACAGCCTCCTGGTGCTTCGGAGCTCATTAACTGTTTAATAATTGCAAACAAAGGCGCCAAAGATTGAGAAAAGATGTACAGATTCGTAAGTGTTTGCGTAAGTGCTTTCGTGAATCTGGCCCCAGATCTCTGGCGGCGGCGCATGTCCTCTCCGGAGACTGGAGGGTTACACCCTCCGAGGTGGAGCCTGGTCGCCTCTTTGAGTTCTGGGGGAACCTCTTTTCCAGGTCCTCGCCGCCGGACCATCGGCCTATTGAGCGCGGCTCTGGTCCTGCCGTTCAGCAACTATTAGAGCCCATATCACCTATGGAGGTCCAGAGTGCTCTACGGACAAGCCTCTGCACCCGGTCCTGACGGGATAACTACGCGTCTCCTCAGGTCCATACCACTCAGGGTGCTCACTATAATGTTCAATCTGTGGCTAGCTAGCCGCTCCTTGCCAGGTCCTTTCCGTGCGTGCAAAACGGTGCTGATACCTAAGATACCTAGGCCAGAAACCCCCTCACACTATCGCCCCATTACCATGTCTTCATCGATAGTGCGGCTGTTCCATAAGATGGTGAACAGCCGAGTTTCTCAAGCGATCAGGATCGACGGGAGGCAGAAGGCGTTCATCCCTGTGGATCGATGCGCTGAAAACCTGGCGATCCTAGATGCTCTTCTGGCTGAGGCCCGCGCGCTGAAACATCCGGCGCACCTTGCGCTCCTCGACATGGAGAAGGCCTTTGATAGCGTCTCTCATGGGGCCATGGAGCGCAAGGGAATCCTAAGCCTCTTAGGGATTATATTATGTCAGGCTATGATGGCGCCTCGACTGTCATAACCAGCCAGAAGGAGAAATCGAGGGTAATCCCTGTGACTAGGGGAGTTAAACAGACCACCGTCGACCTCCGATCGAGGACCGGAGGTCCGGTCCTCGACCAGGCCTCTACCCCCAGGAAGAGCAGCCCGTGACAGCTGACTAACACCCACGTACCTATTTTACTGCTAGGTAACAGGGGCATAGGGTGAAAGAAACTCTGCCCATTATTTCTCGCCGGCACCTGGGATCGAACTCAGGACCACAGGATCACAAATCCAGCGTGCTGTCCGCTCGGCCGACCTCCTCGTCACGAAGAGTACACATTGAGTTCGAACTGGTGACCTCGTGAACACCGGGTCCGACCTCCCAGTCTGACCACGACGCTTCCTCACGAATGTGAGTACGGATGCACGAATTTTCCTCGTCAATCCGGCTACATAAGAACAAGCGTTTCAGCAGTGTGTTGAAGTCGGCTGACCCAACGGTCTGGGCAGCGGCCTTTCTACCGGCCATCCAAGATAAGATGCGTCGGTGGATCGGCCCGGCCCTGATTGGGGGCGAGCAGGTAACCAACAGAGCTGAGTGCTCTCGGACATGGCGGGAGCGGCTCTACCTCACGGCCGATGGTGCTGGAGTGAGGTCCTCGTGCCTGGGATGGATGTCGTCCGGCACCCGCCTCTTGAGCGGTGGTGAGTTCGCTCACACAGTCCAGGTGAGAGTTAACGCTTTGGCCACGCCGTCCAGGTGAGAGTTAACGCTTTGGCCACGCCGTCCAGGGCCGCTAGGGGACGCCCAGGTGCCAGCGGCATGTGTGTTACATGCAGGAAACCTGGCACCCTTGGGCACATCTCAGAAGCATGCCCGAGGACGCACGGAGCACGGGTGGTGCGTCATGACGATATCACCCGGTTCGTAGCTGGTCGGTTGAGACAGCGAGGGTACGAGGTGGTGAGGGAGGTGCGGACACCCGATGGTGGGACCTTATGAAGGCTGGACGTCATTGCTTGCAACAGTAACGAGGCCGTAATGTTAGACACCCAGGTCTCGGCTGACGGCTTCCCACTCTCCCGGCCACACCAGAGCAAGTGTGACCGGTACGGCACCCCCGAGATCCTTCAGTGGGTCAGGGACTACACCGGTGCCAATGCAGTTTCTGCCTCCTCAATCACCTTGAATTGGAGAGGCGGGTTCTGCAGCGAGAGTGCCCGTGTTCTTAACAGGTTGGGCTTGACCAATGAGGACTTTGAGATCTGTTCCGTCAAAGCGATAACCTGGACGTACGCGATCTATCGCATGTGGTCCAAGAGCACGGCAAGGGGTTGATAATGATCACCTCTGGACATGGGCATGGGTGGTCTTACCCTTGTGCCCTGAACACCCACGAAGCACCCAGGGTGAGTGGACTCCGGCGAGGGTGCCGGAGGTCATCTTGGGGTACCACATCCCCAGTGGCTGTTCTGGAGGTGGTGGGTGGCTTGACCGAGCCCGTGAGAGGGTAAGCTACGGCCAGAGGGACACATGCGTGCATGTTCCTTGCCTCTCCCGGGACTGGACTAGTTCAAGCCAGCCATGCCTCCCCCGTGACTTATTTCCCATGCGCACATGACTAGTAAAGGCTGGTCGTCTCACCTTGAGACGTAATTCATTCTCTTTGATGGCATGCCCCTGTTTTATTTTTCCTTGTGTTATATTTTAATATATATATTGTTTTTATATCTCCATATGTATTTTTTTCATTACATCGTAGGCCACATATAAGAATTTTAGTTTGTTTTTAGGTGTAATAGGTTTTATAGGGTTACTGCTGGGGGGCCTATGTGGCTCCATGACCCTGTGTTTGGGTCCCTGACCTCCTTGACTAGGTCAACACCCTTACCCCCCCCCCCGAAGAGGAAGGGGGAGCGAAGGAGACATTAAGGAAAATATCAGGAGTAATGTAAGGTAATTATCACCTATGAGGAAAGGTAATTATCAGCTGTGAGGTAAGGAAAATGTAGTTTAAGGTTAGGTTAGTTAGGCGAGACAACAGTGTGGGGGAGACAACAGTGTAGGGGAGACAACAGTGTAGGGGAGACAACAGTGTGGGAGAGACAACAGTGTGGGGGAGACAACAGTGTAGGGGAGACAACAGTGTAGGGGAGACAACAGTGTGGGGGAGACAACAGCGTAGGGGAGACAACAGTGTGGGGGAGACAACAGTGTAGGGGAGACAACAGTGTAGGGGAGACAACAGTGTAGCGGAGACAACAGTGTGGGGGAGACAACAGCGTAGGGGAGACAACAGTGTGGGGGAGACAACAGTGTGGGGGAGACAACAGCGTAGGGGAGACAACAGTGTGGGGGAGACAACAGCGTAGGGGAGACAACAGTGTTGGGGAGACAACAGTGTGGGGGAGACAACAGTGTAGGGGAGACAACAGTGTAGGGGAGACAACAGTGTGGGGGAGACAACAGTGTAGGGGAGACAACAGTGTGGGGGAGACAACAGTGTAGGGGAGACAACAGTGTAGGGGAGACAACAGTGTGGGGGAGACAACAGTGTAGGGGAGACAACAGTGTAGGGGAGACAACAGCGTAGGGGAGACAACAGCGTGGGGGAGACAACAGTGTAGGGGAGACAACAGTGTAGGGGAGACAACAGTGTAGGGGAGACAACAGTGTAGGGGAGACAACAGTGTAGGGGAGACAACAGTGTAGGGGAGACAACAGTGTGGGGGAGACAACAGTGTGGGGGAGACAACAGTGTGGGGGAGACAACAGGAGGGGAGACAACAGAGTGGGGGAGACAACAGTGTGGGGGAGACAACAGTGTGGGGGAGACAACAGTGTGGGGGAGACAACAGTGTTGGGGAGACAACAGTGTGGGGGAGACAACAGTGTGGGGGAGACAACAGTGTGGGAGAGACAACAGTGTGGGGGAGACAACAGTGTGGGGGAGACAACAGTGTGGGGGAGACAACAGTGTGGGGGAGACAACAGTGTGGGAGAGACAACAGTGTGGGAGAGACAACAGTGTGGGAGAGACAACAGTGTGGGGGAGACAACAGGAGGTGAGACAACAGTGTGGGGGAGACAACAGTGTGGGGGAGACAACAGTAGGGGAGACAACAGTAGGGGAGACAACAGTGTGGGGGAGACAACAGGAGGTGAGACAACAGTGTGGGGGAGACAACAGTGTGGGGGAGACAACAGGAGGGGAGACAACAGGAGGGGAGACAACAGTGTGGGGGAGACAACAGTGTGGGGAGACAACAGTGTGGGGAGACAACAGTGTAGGGGAGACAACAGTGTAGGGGAGACATCAGTGTGGGGGAGACAACAGTGTGGGGGAGACAACAGGAGGGGAGACAACAGAGTGGGGGAGACAACAGTGTGGTGGAGACAACAGTGTGGTGGAGACAACAGTGTGGGGGAGACAACAGTGTGGGGGAGACAACAGTGTGGGGGAGACAACAGTGTGGGGGAGACAACAGTGTTGGGGAGACAACAGTGTGGGAGAGACAACAGTGTGGGAGAGACAACAGTGTGGGGGAGACAACAGTGTGGGGGAGACAACAGTGTGGGGGAGACAACAGTGTGGGGGAGACAACAGTGTGGGGGAGACAACAGTGTGGGAGAGACAACAGTGTGGGAGAGACAACAGTGTGGGGGAGACAACAGTGTGGGGGAGACAACAGTGTGGGAGAGACAACAGTGTGGGGGAGACAACAGTGTGGGAGAGACAACAGTGTGGGGGAGACAACAGTGTGGGGGAGACAACAGTGTGGGGGAGACAACAGTGTGGGAGAGACAACAGTGTGGGGGAGACAACAGTGTGGGGGAGACAACAGTGTGGGGGAGACAACAGTAGGGGAGACAACAGTGTGGGGGAGACAACAGTGTGGGGGAGACAACAGGAGGGGAGACAACAGTGTGGGGGAGACAACAGGAGGTGAGACAACAGTGTGGGGGAGACAACAGTGTGGGGGAGACAACAGTGTGGGGGAGACAACAGTGTGGGGGAGACAAGTGTGGGGGAGACAACAGGAGGGGAGACAACAGTGTGGGGGAGACAACAGTAGGGGAGACAACAGGAGGGGAGACAACAGGAGGGGAGACAACAGTAGGGGAGACAACAGGAGGGGAGACAACAGTAGGGGAGACAACAGGAGGGGAGACAACAGTAGGGGAGACAACAGTGTGGGGGAGACAACAGAGAGGGGAGACAACAGGAGGGGAGACAACAGTGTGGGGAAGACAACAGGAGGGGAGACAACAGTAGGGGAGACAACAGTAGGGGAGACAACAGTGTGGGGGAGACAACAGAGAGGGGAGACAACAGGAGGGGAGACAACAGAGAGAGGAGACAACAGAGAGGGGAGACAACAGGAGGGGAGACAACAGAGAGGGGAGACAACAGGAGGGGAGACAACAGAGAGGGGAGACAACAGGAGGGGAGACAACAGGAGGGGAGACAACAGAGAGGGGAGACAACAGAGAGGGGAGACAACAGGAGGTGAGACAACAGAGAGGGGAGACAACAGAGAGTGGAGACAACAGAGAGGGGAGACAACAGAGAGGGGAGACAACAGAGAGGGGAGACAACAGAGAGGGGAGACAACAGGAGGTGAGACAACAGAGAGGGGAGACAACAGAGAGGTGAGACAACAGAGAGGGGAGACAACAGAGAGGGGAGACAAAAGAGAGGGGAGACAACAGTGAGGGGAGACAACAGAGAGGGGAGACAACAGAGAGGGGAGACAACAGAGAGGGGAGACAACAGAGAGAGGAGACAACAGTAGGGGAGACAACAGGAGGTGAGACAACAGGAGGGGAGACAACAGAGAGGGGAGACAACAGAGAGGGGAGACAACAGGAGGGGAGACAACAGGAGGGGAGACAACAGGAGGGGAGACAACAGGAGGGGAGACAACAGGAGGGGAGATAACAGAGAGGGGAGACAAAAGAGAGGGGAGACAACAGAGAGGGGAGACAACAGTAGGGGAGACAACAGGAGGTGAGACAACAGGACGGGAGACAACAGAGAGGGGAGACAACAGAGAGGGGAGACAACAGAGAGGGGAGACAACAGAGAGGGGAGACAACAGAGAGGTGAGACAACAGAGAGGGGAGACAACAGAGAGGGGAGACAACAGTGAGGGGAGACAACAGAGAGGGGAGACAACAGAGAGGGGAGACAACAGAGAGGGGAGACAACAGAGAGGGGAGACAACAGTAGGGGAGACAACAGGAGGTGAGACAACAGGAGGGGAGACAACAGGTGGGGAGACAACAGGAGGGGAGACAACAGAGAGGGGAGACAGCCCACTAGCACCCGAGGCACTGGGATAATTAGCATAAAGTTTCACACACACAAACTTTACTACCATCATCTCGTGTATATAATTATCCTCACCTAACAGTGCTCCTCTACCTGTGCTTTCTGTCCCACACTTAGCTCTTGGGCTCCGGTCTTACCTAGATTACTGATGTAAACTGCTCTAGATTGTCATGGTTATGTTCAGCCACAAGTGTTGCCGGGTGTTGGTGTGTACAGCCACAAGTGTTGCTGGGTGTTGGTGTGTACAGCCACGAGTGTTGCCTGGTGTTGGTGAGTACAGCCACAAGTGTTGCTGGGTGTTGGTGTGTTCAGCCACGAGTGTTGCCT
This sequence comes from Procambarus clarkii, assembly GCF_040958095.1. NCBI lineage: Eukaryota > Metazoa > Arthropoda > Malacostraca > Decapoda > Cambaridae > Procambarus > Procambarus clarkii. Next base: position 39,407,210 of record NC_091163.1, read on the forward strand.
GGTGTTGGTGAGTACAGCCACGAGTGTGGCCTGGTGTTGGTGTGTACAGCCACAAGTGTTGCTGGGTGTTGGTGTATACAGCCACGAGTGTTGCTGGGTGTTGGTGTGTTCAGCCACAAGTGTTGCTGGGTGTTGGTGTGTACAGCCACAAGTGTTGCTGGGTGTTGGTGTATACAGCCACAAGTGTTGCTGGGTGTTGGTGAGTACAGCCACGAGTGTTGCTGGGTGTTGGTGAGTACAGCCACAAGTGTTGCCTGGTGTTGGTGTGTACAGCCACAAGTGTTGCCTGGTGTTGGTGTGTTCAGCCACGAGTGTTGCTGGGTGTTGGTGTGTACAGCCACAAGTGTTGCTGGGTGTTGGTGTATACAGCCACGAGTGTTGCCTGGTGTTGGTGTATACAGCCACGAGTGTTGCTGGGTGTTGGTGTGTACCGCCACAAGTGTTGCTGGGTGTTGGTGTGTACAGCCACGAGTGTTGCCTGGTGTTGGTGTATACAGCCACGAGTGTTGCTGGGTGTTGGTGTGTACCGCCACAAGTGTTGCCTGGTGTTGGTGTGTACAGCCACGAGTGTTGCCTGGTGTTGGTGTATACAGCCACGAGTGTTGCTGGGTGTTGGTGTGTTCAGCCACAAGTGTTGCTGGGTGTTGGTGTGTACAGCCACAAGTGTTGCCGGGTGTTGGTGTGTACAGCCACGAGTGTTGCTGGGTGTTGGTGTGTTCAGCCACAAGTGTTGCTGGGTGTTGGTGTGTACAGCCACACGTGTTGCTGGGTGTTGGTGTGTACAGCCACGAGTGTTGCCGGGTGTTGGTGTGTTCAGCCACAAGTGTTGCTGGGTGTTGGTGAGTACAGCCACGAGTGTTGCCTGGTGTTGGTGTGAACAGCCACGAGTGTTGCCTGGTGTTGGTGTGTTCAGCCACGAGTGTTGCTGGGTGTTGGTGTGTACAGCCACAAGTGTTGCTGGGTGTTGGTGTGTTCAGCCACAAGTGTTGCTGGGTGTTGGTGTGTACAGCCACGAGTGTTGCCTGGTGTTGGTGTGTACAGCCACGAGTGTTGCTGGGTGTTGGTGTGTTCAGCCACAAGTGTTGCTGGGTGTTGGTGTGTTCAGCCACAAGTGTTGCTGGGTGTTGGTGTGTACAGCCACGAGTGTTGCCTGGTGTTGGTGTGTACAGCCACGAGTGTTGCTGGGTGTTGGTGTGTACAGCCACGAGTGTTGCTGGGTGTTGGTGTGTACATCCACGAGTGTGGCCAGGTGTTGGTGTGTACAGCCACGAGTGTTGCTGGGTGTTGGTGTGTACATCCACGAGTGTAGCCGGGTGTTGGTGTGTACATCCACGAGTGTGGCCGGGTGTTGGTGTGTACAGCCACAAGTGTGGCCGGGAGTTGGTGTGTACAGCCACGAGTGTTGCCTGGTGTTGGTGTGTACAGCCACGAGTGTAGCCGGGTGTTGGTGTGTACAGCCACGAGTGTTGCCTGGTGTTGGTGTATACAACCACGAGTGTAGCCGGGTGTTGGTGTGTACAGCCACGAGTGTGGCCGGGTGTTGGTGTGTACAGCCACGAGTGTGGCCGGGTGTTGGTGTGTACAGCCACGAGTGTTGCCTGGTGTTGGTGTATACAGCCACGAGTGTAGCCTGGTGTTGGTGTGTACATCCACGAGTGTGGCCGGGTGTTGGTGTGTACAGCCACGAGTGTGGCCGGGTGTTATTGTGTACAGCCACGAGTGTTGCCTGGTGTTGGTGTGTACAGCCACGAGTGTAGCCGGGTGTTGGTGTGTACAGCCACGAGTGTTGCTGGGTGTTGGTGTGTACAGCCACGAGTGTTGCCGGGTGTTGGTGTGTACAGCCACGAGTGTTGCCTGGTGTTGGTGTGTACAGCCACGAGTGTTGCCTGGTGTTGGTGTGTACAGCCACGAGTGTTGCTGGGTGTTGGTGTGTACAGCCACGAGTGTTGCTGGGTGTTGGTGTGTACAGCCACGAGTGTTGCTGGGTGTTGGTGTGTACAGCCACGAGTGTTGCTGGGTGTTGGTGTGTACAGCCACGAGTGTTGCCGGGTGTTGGTGTGTACAGCCACGAGTGTTGCCTGGTGTTGGTGTGTACAGCCACGAGTGTTGCCTGGTGATGGTGTGTACAGCCACGAGTGTTGCTGGGTGTTGGTGTGTACAGCCACGAGTGTTGCTGGGTGTTGGTGTGTACAGCCACGAGTGTTGCCGGGTGTTGGTGTGTACAGCCACGAGTGTTGCTGGGTGTTGGTGTGTACAGCCACGAGTGTAGCTGGGTGTTGGTGTGTACAGCCACGAGTGTTGCCTGGTGTTGGTGTGTACAGCCACGAGTGTTGTCTGGTGTTGGTGTGTACAGCCACGAGTGTTGCTGGGTGTTGGTGTGTACAGCCACGAGTGTTGCCTGGTGTTGGTGTATACAGCCACGAGTGTTGCTGGGTGTTGGTGTATACAGCCACGAGTGTTGCCTGATGTTGGTGTGTACAGCCACGAGTGTAGCCGGGTGTTGGTGTGTACAGCCACGAGTGTTGCCTGGTGTTGGTGTATACAGCCACGAGTGTTGCCTGGTGTTGGTGTGTACAACCACGAGTGTTGCCTGGTGTTGGTGTGTACAGCCACGAGTGTTGCCTGGTGTTGGTGTATACAGCCACGAGTGTTGCCTGGTGTTGGTGTGTACAGCCACGAGTGTGGCCGGGTGTTGGTGTGTACAGCCACGAGTGTTGCCTGGTGCTGGTGTGTACAGCCACGAGTGTTGCCGGGTGTTGGTGTGTACAGCCACGAGTGTTGCCTGGTGTTGGTGTGTACAGCCACGAGTGTTGCCTGGTGTTGGTGTGTACAGCCACGAGTGTTGCTGGGTGATGGTGTGTACAGCCACGAGTGTTGCCTGGTGTTGCTGTGTACAGCCACGAGTGTGGCCGGGTGTTGGTGTGTACAGCCACGAGTGTTGCCTGGTGTTGGTGTGTACAGCCACGAGTGTAGCCTGGTGTTGGTGTGTACAGCCACGAGTGTAGCCTGGTGTTGGTGTGTACAGCCACGAGTGTGGCCGGGTGTTGGTGTGTACAGCCACGAGTGTTGCTGGGTGTTGGTGTGTACAGCCACGAGTGTGGCCGGGTGTTGGTGTGTACAGCCACGAGTGTTGCCTGGTGTTGGTGTGTACAGCCACGAGTGTAGCCGGGTGTTGGTGTGTACAGCCACGAGTGTAGCCTGGTGTTGGTGTGTACAGCCACGAGTGTGGCCGGGTGTTGGTGTGTACAGCCACGAGTGTGGCCGGGTGTTGGTGTGTACAGCCACGAGTGTTGCCTGGTGTTGGTGTGTACAGCCACGAGTGTTGCCTGGTGTTGGTGTGTACAGCCACGAGTGTAGCCGGGTGTTGGTGTGTACAGCCACGAGTGTTGCCTGGTGTTGGTGTGTACAGCCACGAGTGTGGCCGGGTGTTGGTGTGTACAGCCACGAGTGTTGCTGGGTGTTGGTGTATACAGCCACGAGTGTGGCCGGGTGTTGGTGTGTACAGCCACGAGTGTTGCCTGGTGTTGGTGTGTACAGCCACGAGTGTAGCCTGGTGTTGGTGTGTACAGCCACGAGTGTTGCCTGGTGTTGGTGTGTACAGCCACGAGTGTTGCCTGGTGATGGTGTGTACAGCCACGAGTGTTGCCTGGTGATGGTGTGTACAGCCACGAGTGTTGCCTGGTGTTGGTGTGTACAGCCACGAGTGTTGCCTGGTGTTGATGTGTACAGCCACGAGTGTTGCCTGGTGATGGTGTGTACAGCCACGAGTGTTGCCTGGTGATGGTGTGTATAGCCACGAGTGTTGCCTGGTGTTGGTGTGTACAGCCACGAGTGTGGCCGGGTGTTGGTGTGTACAGCCACGAGTGTTGCCTGGTGTTGGTGTGTACAGCCACGAGTGTAGCCTGGTGTTGGTGTGTACAGCCACGAGTGTAGCCTGGTGTTGGTGTGTACAGCCACGAGTGTGGCCGGGTATTGGTGTGTACAGCCACGAGTGTTGCCTGGTGTTGGTGTGTACAGCCACGAGTGTAGCCTGGTGTTGGTGTGTACAGCCACGAGTGTAGCCTGGTGTTGGTGTGTACAGCCACGAGTGTGGCCGGGTATTGGTGTGTACAGCCACGAGTGTTGCTGGGTGTTGGTGTGTACAGCCACGAGTGTGGCCGGGTGTTGGTGTGTACAGCCACGAGTGTGGCCGGGTGTTGGTGTGTACAGCCACGAGTGTTGCCTGGTGTTGGTGTGTACAGCCACGAGTGTAGCCGGGTGTTGGTGTGTACAGCCACGAGTGTAGCCGGGTGTTGGTGTGTACAGCCACGAGTGTTGCCTGGTGTTGGTGTGTACAGCCACGAGTGTAGCCGGGTGTTGGTGTGTACAGCCACGAGTGTAGCCGGGTGTTGGTGTGTATAGCCACGAGTGTGGCCGGGTGCTGGTGTGTACTATAGCCCCACTGCCTAGTACCTCCAGATCGACCCAAACACTCGTCCAGTGTGCCAGCGTCAGTGGCCACCATAGCCGGTCCCAGGCTGGTCGTCACCTGCCCGCCCGGGCCACCACAAGACGGGAAGCTGCCATTAATGGCGGGTCAACTGCTATAGTTCGGCAGCCGGCTCCTAGATGGCGCCCAGGTCCCTCACAGAAGGGTCATACTTACCTATGATTTACACAAGCCTACATGGTTCCTTCTCAAGTGACGAGACATTGATTGACTGATGAGGCTGAAGTCACCCAAGAGGTGGCATGGGAATGAATAGCCCGGAGATCCCGTAAACATGTTTAGCTACTGACAATGAAGTGTCCATGTAGCACGGGCTATAGAGAGCCCCGTAAGTGAGTTAGGTTATACGTGATAACCTTGTTACTCTGATAATTGGGCCAGAGTTTTAAATGAAGGTGGGGTTTTCTCCTTTTTCCCGGTTTCTAACCCTCTTCTGTTTTAGTCGTGTTATAATAACATTATCTTGGTGGCGGATGTAGGTACAGAATGCTCACTAGTGAGTCCCAGTCTTTAACAACTTTTCTAATCATTGTAGTGACTGTGGAATGTGCATGTAATGCAGCTGTTGTCGTTGGGTTAATGTTGAGTTTGATGGTCAGGGCTTCAGTAGCTTCACATTCCAGTAAGTAGTGCAATAGTGGCGCCTCTGCTTCTGTTCCTCAGATATGACACTCTTTAACTATTGGGTTCATTACCTCCCAGCAGCACTTGTAACCAAGTCTGTGTATGGCTACTGTAATGTCTCTGGATATCTTTTTGTCCCGCTTGTAAGAGAAGTTCCCAGTGGCTTGTTCGTACCATATCGCAGTGGATCTTCCTTCCGCTACTTTGGCTCTGTGGCGACTTTTGATAGTTGAGAATATTTTCTTCTTGATTTGCTCCTTAATCTGTGAGAAACTTGGAGGTATTTGAACCTGTACAACAGGTAGAGCAGCGGCAGTTTTTGCTAGTGAGTCTGCCTTGCCATTACCATCTATGCCAATGTAACTTTATCCAATTGATCCAATGGATCAATTGGATAAAGTGTATTGTTGACTGTGTATTGATTATTCTTTTGAACCAATTTAGGGTGATTGACAGCCCTAGATTATGGGCATCTTTTCCTATATGTTGGATTTCTGTGAGGAGTTGTATATTATCTCAGTGCTGACTGGATAACAATGCCTGGAGCGAAGATTTAGAGTCGGTATGAATGATGACATCATGTAAATTATTCTCAATTGTATAGTTATTGCCTCCTTCAGGGCATATAATTCTGTTTACAATGTTGAGCACCCGCTATTCATGCTCCAGTAAGCTTCATGGTTGGTAGTGTAAACTGCTGCCCCAGCAGAACCTCTTTCTTGATCAACTGATCTGTCTGTGAAGATGTGGGTCGTTGATCTTGAGATGGTTTCCATTTGTTGCTCTATGACTTCCTTGAGCCTCTGCGGGTCACATGCTGATATTTTAACTGGTAATCCTTCAATGATTATCTTTAGACTCGAGTCTTCCCATGGAGGAGGCTGTCGAAAGTGTTGATATGGTCTATCTTCCCCTTTGTTTTTAATGGTCCATTTTAGGTCCACTTTCTCTAGAATCCTGACCAGATTATCGGTCTACGCAAACACTTACGAACCTGTACATCTTTTCTCAATTTTTGGCGGCTTTGTTTACAATTATTAAACAGTTAATGAGCTCCGAAGCACCAGGAGGCTGTTTATAACAATAACAACAGTTGATTGGCAAGTTTTCATGATTGTAAACTGTTTAATAAATGTAACCAAAGCCGTCAAAGATTGAGGAAAGATGTACAGGTTCGTAAGTGTTAGCGTAACTGCTTCGTGAATCTGGCCCCAGGTCTTGCTCTCACTCTGGTGGTGGGTAGAGTGTTCTCACTCTGGTGGTGGTGGGTAGAGTGTTCTCACTCTGGTGGTGCAGGGTAGAGTGTTCTCACTCTGGTGGAGGGTAGAGTGTTCTCACTCTGGTGGAGGGTAGAGTGTTCTCACTCTGGTGGTGGGTAGAGTGTTCTCACTCTGGTGGTGGAGGGTAGAGTGTTCTCACTCTGGTGGTGGGTAGAGTGTTCTCACTCTGGTGGAGGGTAGAGTGTTCTCACTCTGGTGGAGGGTAGAGTGTTCTCACTCTGGTGGTGGGTAGAGTGTTCTCACTCTGGTGGAGGGTAGAGTGTTCTCACTCTGGTGGTGGGTAGTGTTCTCACTCTGGTGGAGGGTAGAGTGTTCTCACTCTGGTGGAGGGTAGAGTGTTCTCACTCTGGTGGAGGGTAGAGTGAGAACACTCTGGTGGTGGGTAGAGTGTTCTCACTCTGGTGGAGGGTAGAGTGTTCTCACTCTGGTGGAGGGTAGAGTGTTCTCACTCTGGTGGAGGGTAGAGTGTTCTCACTCTGGTGGTGGAGGGTAGAGTGTTCTCACTCTGGTGGAGGGTAGAGTGTTCTCACTCTGGTGGAGGGTAGAGTGTTCTCACTCTGGTGGAGGGTAGAGTGTTCTCACTCTGGTGGTGGAGGGTAGAGTGTTCTCACTCTGGTGGTGGGTAGAGTGTTCTCACTCTGGTGGAGGGTAGAGTGTTCTCACTCTGGTGGTGGAGGGTAGAGTGTTCTCACTCTGGTGGTGATTTATTTTCTCTACCACAAACGTGGCCAGACATTTACAATGCTAACCAGCATATACACATTTTCTTCTGTCCACCATGGACAGGGTTAGAGATGTGTTAAACATATAGTTCAGTGATGTATTGAACAATCAACCACAGAAGGTGATTGTAGTGGTTTTAAAATGCTTATCTAACCTACAGACATAAATACACATTGTATAACAGATGTATTACCTATTGTATAGGTACAACACATTGTATAACAGATGTATTACATATTGTATAGGTACAATACATTGTATAACAGATGTATAACATATTGTATAGGTACAATACATTGTATAACAGATGTATTACATATTGTATAGGTACAATACATTGTATAACAGATGTATTACATATTGTATAGGTACAACACATTGTATAACAGATGTATTACATATTGTATAGGTACAACACATTGTATAACAGATGTATTACATATTGTATAGGTACAACACATTGTATAACAGATGTATTACATATTGTATAGGCACAATACATTGTATAACAGATGTATAACATAGTAAGTCTTGGCTACAAGTCCAATATATCATCAAGTGTTCCAGTACTCATATAGTAATTACACAGTTCAGCATACCTTAGCCCAGGAGGGCGAAAGTCAGTCAATATGGGACATTATACAATATAATGTTCAAGAGAGTGCATGTTTTCTCTTTCACAAAGTTGACACATTGTGTACTGAACACTTTCACACAGTTGACACATTGTGTATTGAACACTTTCACACAGTTGACACATTGTGTATTGAACACTTTCACTCAGTTGACACATTGTGTACTGAACACTTTCACTCAGTTGACACATTGTGTATTGAACACTTTCACTCAGTTGACACATTGTGTACTGAACACTTTCACAAAGTTGACACATTGTGTACTGAACACTTTCACACAGTTGACACATTGTGTATTGAACACTTTCACTCAGTTGACACATTGTGTACTGAACACTTTCACTCAGTTGACACATTGTGTACTGAACACTTTCACTCAGTTGACACATTGTCTATTGAACACTTTCACTCAGTTGACACATTGTGTACTGAACACTTTCACAAAGTTGACACATTGTGTACTGAACACTTCACAAAGTTGACACATTGTGTACTCGACATTTGGGTTTTGAGAAAGCTGCCAGATACGTCTATATCCCAGGCGTATTCTGGCCACTATAACATCACATTGCCGGGTTCTTGTTCTATTAGTCCCATATGTGAATGTCTCCTCACGATATCTATCATAATATTTAATGCTACAACTTTCAGGTCTTTGAGAATTTGTTAGGTCGGTGAGATCTTCATTAGATATTTGTTTAAGTATTCTCTTTGTCACTGCTAATGAAACACCCATATCAATTTCTACCACTGGTTTTCTGCAGGCTGACTTAGCAAGCATATCAACAGTGTCATGCCTTGAGATGCCAACATGTGATGGTATCCATAGGAATTTAATTTTAAATCTGTTTTCTTTAGGAGCTAAAACATTCATTCGAATATCACTGACTATTTTCTGGGTGTCACTACTATGTGCGTTCAGTGCCAGGAGTGCACTCTGCGAGTCACAGTATATAAGTCCACTGCCTTTGTCTTTTAGAAATTCAGTGGCAAGGTATATGCCTGCAAGTTCGGTTTGAGTTGTACTTGCCCAGTCATTGACGCGCTTCATTGCTGTATGTACGAGAGAAGATTGTTCAAATATATTACATGCACATCCGGTACATCGTCCACCTTCTTCTACAGAGCCGTCGGTATAGCACTGATACACATCGTTACCCATACCCTGAGTACTTTCAGTGATGCTTTTCAGTGTTAACTGTTGTAATAATGTAGAGTGCACACTAACTTTCTTGGGCGCATTTACAAAATCAACTGATAGATCCCAGTTATCCCATGGAGTAATTGGCTGATTAATCATTAGTTGAGTTGGGTACATATTTAATATTTTGATGGAGTTGGCTACCTTGTAGAACCAATATACATAATCAGATTTCGTTCTTCTTCTATAGACCTCAGGTGAGTGCAGCATATTAGAAAATTTAGCTTGAAACTTCATGTGTTGTCTAGATCTACTCAATGCCTTCACGCCGAAAACTGTGCTAATAGACAAAATTCTCTCACTTATGGTAGGTAATTTTAACTCTGCTCTCATGTTAACTATTCTCGTGGACTTTGGAGCCCCAAGGGTGAGACGCATAGCTTCATTTTGCAAGGTTTCAAGAGATTTCAGCTCTTTGTCAGTATACAGTGTGAGATGTAGAGCATTGTAGTCAATCACAGAGCGTATAAATGATACATAAAACATTCTAGCAAGTCTCACGTTAAGTCCATGATTGACACCAACAAGGACCCGCAAGGGCTTTAATCTCTCCCACAGTCTCCTCTTGAGAGAAGAAAGGTACCCAGGGTCGTTAATGGGGACACCAAGGTACCCAGGGTCGTTAATGGGGACACCAAGGTATCTGTAAGACTCGCAGTTCTCAAGTGCTCGCCCATCTATATGATAATTGGGTGGTGGAATACCACATGGAATGAGGGCACGAGTTTTCTGTACAGAGATAAGGAGGCCACATTCCTCAGCTCTAGTAGCAAAAGCGTCGAGCAGAACTGACATTCTAGGCTCGGTGGCAGCCTGTAAACATATATCATCAGCATAACAAATGACAGTGTCTTCATTATTAGTTGGAAGATCTTTAATAAGTTTATGCATCAGAACGTTGAACAACAAGGGGCTGAGGACCCCTCCTTGTGGAGTTCCCAGTTCAAAGTGCAACTTTGTGAAAGAGAAAACATGCACTCTCTTGAACATTATATTGTAGAATGTCCCATATTGACTGACTTTCGCCCTCCTGGGCTAAGGTATGCTGAACTGTGTAATTACTATATGAGTACTGGAACACTTGATGATATATTGGACTTATACCCAAGATTAACCATGTAATATATCTCTTATATAATGTATGTATGTGATGTAACTATATAACCTGAGCTTGTAAAAGCACCTTAATCACCTTCAGTGATTAAGTGCTTAATTGCACACTAGTTTCTTTATCAGCTATCTCACCCTGTCAGAGTAAATGAGACAAATGTATGTGAATGCATGTGTGTGTATATATGTATGTATATATGTATATATATATATATATATATATATATATATATATATATATATATATATATATATATATATATATATATATATATATATATATGTACATATATATATATATATATATATATATATATATATATATATATGTACATATATATATATATATATATATATATATATATATATATATATATATATATATATATATATATATATATATATATATATGTGTGTGTACTCACCTATTTGTACTCACCTATATGTGCTTGCAGGATCGAGCATTGACTCTTGGATCCCGCCTTTCTAGCTATCGGTTGTTAACAGCAATGACTCCTGTCCCATTTCCCTATCATACCTAGTTTTAAAAGTATGAATAGTATTTGCTTCCACAACCTGTTCCCCAAGTGCATTCCATTTTTCTACTACTCTCACGCTAAAAGAAAACTTCCTAACATCTCTGTGACTCATCTGAGTTTCCAGTTTCCACCCATGTCCCCTCGTTCTGTTATTATTACGTGTGAACATTTCATCTATTTCCACTTTGTCAATTCCCCTGAGTATTTTATATGTCCCTATCATATCTCCTCTCTCCCTTCTTTTCTCTAGTGTCGTAAGGTTCAGTTCCTTCAGCCGCTCTTCATATCCCATCCCTCGTAACTCTGGGACAAGCCTCGTCGCAAACCTCTGAACCTTCTCCAGTTTCTTTATGTGTTTCTTCAGGTGGGGGCTCCATGATGGCGCGGCATACTCTAAGACGGGTCTCACGTAGGCAGTGTAAAGCACCCTAAAAGCCCTGTGTGTGTGTGTGTGTGTGTGTGTGTGTGTGTGTGTGTGTGTGTGTGTGTGTGTGTGTGTGTGTGTGTGTGTGTGTGTGTGTGTGTGTGTGTGTGTGTGTGTGTGTGTGTGTGTGTGTGTGTGTGTGTGTGTGTGTGTGTGTGTGTGTGTGTGTGTGTGTGTGTGTGTGTGTGTGTGTGTGTGTGTGTGTGTGTGTGTGTGTGTGTGTGTGTGTGTGTGTGTGTGTGTGTGTACGTATATGTGTGTGTGTGTGTATATGTATGTGTGTAAAGTATATATGGAAGCTGATCAGAATTACATTTCACCTTTGTAAATGCACATTAATGACACTGTAAAAGACACATCTAACACTTTATGTAGGGCAGACGTAAATCTGTGTATCTATGTATTTACGTATGTAGGTTAGCTTAGCATTTTAAAAGCACCGAATCACCTTCTGTGGTTGAGTGTTCAATAAACCCTTGAACTATATGTTTAACACTTCTCTAACCCTGTCCATGGGGGACAGAAGAAAATGTATATATGCTGGTTAGCATTGTAAATGTCTGGCCACGTCTGTGGTAGAAAATACTAATAATAAAAAACATCACATTGTCCAATTCTTGTTCTACTAGTTCTTGTTCTACTAGTTCTTGTTCTACTAGTTCTTGCTCTACTAGTTCTTGTTCTACTATAGTTCTTGTTCTACTAGTTCTTGTTCTACTAGTTCTTGTTCTACTAGTTCTTGTTCTACTAGTTCTTGTTCTACTAGTTCTTGTTCTACTAGTTCTTGTTCTACTAGTTCTTGTTCTACTAGTTCTTGTTCTACTAGTTCTTGTTCTACTATAGTTCTTGTTCTACTAGTTCTTGTTCTACTAGTTTTTGTTCTACTAGTTCTTGTTCTACTAGTTCTTGTTCTACTAGTTCTTGTTCTACTAGTTCTTGTTCTACTAGTTCTTGTTCTACTAGTTCTTGTTCTACTAGTTCTTGTTCTACTAGTTCTTGTTCTACTAGTTCTTGCTCTACTAGTTCTTGTTCTACTAGTTCCTGTTCTACTAGTTCTTGTTCTACTATAGTTCTTGTTCTACTAGTTCTTGTTCTACTATAGTTCTTGTTCTACTAGTTCTTGTTCTACTAGTTCTTGTTCTACTATAGTTCTTGTTCTACTAGTTCTTGTTCTACTATAGTTCTTGTTCTACTAGTTCTTGTTCTACTATAGTTCTTGTTCTACTAGTTCTTGTTCTACTAGTTCTTGTTCTACTAGTTCTTGCTCTACTAGTTCCTGCTCTACTAGTTCTTGCTCTACTAGTTCCTGCTCTACTAGTTCCTGTCTTAGAGTCTTAGACAGGAAGGTCGTCGCCACCTTCCTCTTGGACAAGAAAATGGTCTTAATCTGGTAGTATTTATATATTTTTTTAAACTGGTAGATTCTCTCGACCAGTTTCTTAGACTGGTAGATTAATTATCTTCTCTAATGGCGTAGACTAGTAGATTATCTCTACCAACGTCGTAGACAGTTATTTCCTGTCTACTAGTGCCTTAGACTGGTAGATTATCTAGGCCAGTTTCTACCTGGTAGATCCTCTTAACAAATGTCTTAATCTAGTCTCTCAGACTGGTCGATTATCTTCACTAGTATCTCAGACTGGTAGATTATCTTCACTAGTATCTCAGACTGGTAGATTATCTTCACTAGTATCTCAGACTGGTAGATTATCTTCACTAGTATCTCACACTGGTAGATTATCTTAACCATCAGAGACTGGGTCTATGTTTTCTTCGTTAACTTCTTTGTACTTTGACTAACGGCGAAACTTTCATTAATAACGGTAGAACATAAATTAATAACGATGGAATTTAAATTGGTAACAGTAAAATTTATATTTCCAACGGTAAAATTTAATATGTTAACGGTAAAATTTAATATGTTAACGGTAAAATTTAAACTGCTCGTAATATTTCTGGACTCTGACATAATTCTGCGTCTCCTCCAATCGGGCTGTCAGCTCGTGTATGTTATTAGTGTATTTGTGAACGCCGCCATTACTGAGTTTCAACCAATAAAAAACAATCATTTTCCCGCCAACAAAGAGCCTGTCACCGCGCGTCAGGGCTGCCACTCTACCACCCGCCAGGCTTGCCATTTTATGCTCTATAATTATATATATTCCACAGCATAACAACAAAATTTTATATATAATACAATCATATATGGGTTAATTAGAGATATCTATATGAAATGGTATAGCGGTGATACGTAATAAGGAGAGGGATTAGAATGTTGATAGTGGGAGGGTTGGTACGTGAGGACGCTGCCTCCGGCCCTGTGTAACAAGGTGAAAAAACTTGTAGTTTCGGTTTACCTGGTAAAGAATACATATTTCACCTCTAAGTGGGCTGGATCCCATCATTAGGAGGAAGCTATTGTGCGGTCTACAGGCCATATAATGCTACACCAACACAGATCCATTTTTCTACCCTTTTTCTCGTTATCAACGATTTTCTTCGTCCCGGTTTAAAATTATTTATAACGAGGATCTGTGTTGTGGCCATTGTTAGTTCGGTAATTAGACAGTAATTGTTCCAAAGTGATACAAGATCATTAACGACTGCAAGAACTTGGACTTGTTTCTAAGATCGTAAACATCTCTCAATTCTCAACTTTGTCAGCGGGAAATATTTCTTAACCCACAAAGGTTGCAGCGGTAATCACCTCCCGGGAGTTAATTAGTTGATTAAAAGACTGCTAATGACTTGATGTTTGTTTGTGTGATTCGTCTTTGTTTTTAGCGTAGTCTGAGTGTTGATTGGTTTTCCCTCGTCCAATGAGGAGCGGTCATCTGGTGCACTCTGAGGGTCACCCACTTCTCTCACTGGATTTTACCTGAGGGGCTACCTGAGGAGGACAGAAAGCCGGCGGCTTGGCAAAGGCCCCCAATTAGTAATGATAATTTTTTCAACCAGGCTTATAAAGTTAACAGAGTTTTTGGCATCAACAACTTGGGCGGGTAGGCGGTTCCATGGGTTTATAACCCCTGTGGGTGAAGAAACCTCTCTTGTTCTCAGTCCAACATTGTGGCTTGTTGAGCTTGTCACTGGTGTTCCTTGTTTGTACTCACCTAGTTGTGCTTGCGGGGGTTGAGCTCTGGCTCTTTGGTCCCGCCTCTCAACTGTCAATCAACTGGTGTACAGGTTCCTGAGCCTACTGGGCTCTATCATATCTACATTATAAACTGTGTATGGAGTCAGCCTCCACCACATCACTGCCTAATGCATTCCACCTGTTAACTACTCCCACACTGAAAAAGTTCTTTCTAACGTCTCTGTGGCTCATGTGGGTACTCAGTCTCCACCTGTGTCCCCTTGTTCGCGTAACCCCCCCCCCCCATGTTAACCACTTTTTCTTTATCTACCCTGTCAATTCCTCTTAGAATTTTGTAGGTAGTAATCATGTCTCCCCGAGCTCTCGTGTCTTCCAGTGTCGTAAGGTGCATTTCTCGCAGCCTTTCCTCGTAACTCATGCCTCTTAGTTCTGGGACTAGTCTAGTGGCATACCTCTGAACTTTTTCCAGCTTCGTCTTGTGCTTGACAAGGTACGGGCTCCATGCTGGCGCCGCATACTCCAGGATTGGTCTTACAAATGTGGTATACAAGGTTTTGAATGATTCCTTACACAGGTTCCTGGACGCAGTTCTGATGTTAGCCAGCCTCGCATACGCCGCAGATGTTATTCTCTTTATGTGGGCTTCAAGAGACAGGTTTGGTGTGATATCAACTCCTAGATCTTTCTCTCTGTCCGTTTCATGACGGATTTCATCTTCCATTCGGTATCCTGTGTCTGGCCTCCTGTTTCTACTGCCTAGTTTCATTACATTACATTTACTCGGGTTGGACTTTAGTAGCCATTTGATGGACCATTCACTCAGTCTGTCTAGGTCATCTTGTAGCCTCCTACTATCGTCCTCAGTTTCAATCCTCCTCATAATTTTTGCATCATCGGCAAACATTGAGAGAAACGATTCTATACCCTCTGGGAGATCATTTACATATATCAGAAACAGTATAGGTCCAAGGACTGACCCCTGCGGGACTCCACTCGTAACGTCTCGCCAATCTGAGACCTCACCCCTCACACTGACTCGTTGTCTCCTGTTACTTAGGTACTCCTGTATCCACCGGAGTACCTTCCCTTTCACTCCAGCCTGCATCTCCAGCTTTTTCACTAGCCTCTTGTGTGGCACTGTATCAAAGGCTTTCTGACAATCCAAAAATATGCAGTCTGCCCACCCTTCTCTTTCTTGCCTTATTTTTGTTGCCTGGTCGTAGAATTCAAGTAACCCTGTGAGGCAGGACTTGCCATCCCTGAACCCATGTTGATGCTGTGTTACAAAGTTCCTTCGCTCCAGATGTTCCACTAGCTTTCTTCGCACAATCTTCTCCATCAGCTTGCATGGTATGCAGGTTAGGGACACTGGCCTGTAGTTCAGTGCCTCCTGTCTATCCCCCTTATTTATTTATTTATTTATTATTTATTTATTTATTTATTTATTTATTTATTTATTTATTTATTTATTTATTTATTTATTTATTTATTTATTTATTTATTTATTTATAAATATACATGAAGGTACATTGGGTTAGAGAGAATACATAGCATAGTATTTACAATCTTGTAAAGCCACTAGTACGCGCAGCGTTTCGGGCAGGTCCTTAATCTAACAGATAATTTTAAGTAGGTAAATTCTATCAGAATTAATAAAATGATAACAAATACATTGCAAGAAAAAAAATGAGATGAGAGAGATTAGTAAGTTTTTTAAGCACATTGGTATATTAGAGCTCTGATTGATTACATTGACAACTTGATTGGTAATTTAAACAAGATTAACAGACACCATACAGCAGATTGACAGCACATATAAGAAGACAGCAATGATCACGATGGTAAAGATGTTCAGATTGGGTACATAAAGATTGGGAGATTGGGTAGCAATAGATACAGTGCAATTTTAAAGCAAAAGGTTAAACTACTAGGAAGATGAAATTAGGTACTTTTTAGTATTGTCTTTGAATGACGCAAAAGTTGGACAGCTTTTCAATTCATTAGGGAGTGAGTTCCATAAACTGGGTCCCTTTACTTGCATAGAGTGTTTACACAAATTAAGTTTGACTCTGGGGATATCAAAGAGATATTTATTTCTGGTGTGGTGATAATGGGTCCTATTGCATCTGTCCAGGGAGAGTTTCAGAGCAGGATTTGCATTTAAGAACAGGGTTTTGTAAATGTAGTTGACACAAGAGAATTTGTGGAGTGAGATTATGTTTAGCATGTTAAGGGAGTTAAACAAGGGGGCTGAGTATTGTCTGAAAGCAGAATTTGTTATTATTCTGATAGCAGATTTTTGCTGGGTGATGATGGACTTGAGGTGGTTTGCAGTGGTTGAACCCCATGCACAGATACCATAATTAAGATAGGGATAGATTAGTGCATAATATAGAGAGATGAGAGCAGAGTTAGGTACATAATATCTGATTTTGGAGAGTATACCAACTGTTTTAGAGACTTTCTTAGTTATGTGTTGTATGTGGGTACTGAAGTTGAGTCTCTTGTCTAGGAATAGGCCAAGAAACTTACCATCATTTTTATTGCTAATGTTTACATTGTCTATCTGAAGCTGAATTGCATTTGTAGATTTGCTTCCAAATAGGATGTAGTAGGTCTTTTCTATGTTAAGTGTTAGTTTGTTGGTTGACATCCATAAGTGGACTTTTTTTAGTTCATTATTAACAACATTATTTAGTGTGTGTGGATTGAGGTTAGAGTAGATGAGGGTAGTATCATCAGCAAACAAAATAGGTTTCAGAATGTTAGAGACATTAGGCAGATCATTGATGTATATAAGAAATAGGAGAGGTCCGAAAATGCTGCCCTGTGGCACTCCAACGGTTATTGGTAGAGTGGGAGAGATTATATTATTGATGGCTACACATTGGTGTCTATCACTAAGACAGGATTGGATATAGTCCAGTGCATGACCTCGGATTCCATAATGATGGAGTTTACATAAGAGGTAATTGTGATTAACAGTGTCAAAGGCCTTTCTCAGGCCCTTCTTGTATATCGGGACTACGTTAGCAGTCTTCCAAATTTCTGGCAGTTCCCCTGTTACCAGTGATTTGTTATACACTATGGAGAGTGGCAGGCACAGTGCTTCTGCTCCTTCCTTTAGTATCCAAGGGGACATTCCATCTGGGCCTATAGCCTTTGTCACATCCAACTCTAGTAAACACTTCCTTACTTCCCCACTGGTAATCTCAAACTCTTCCAGTGGTTCCTGGTTAGCTATTCCCTCTCTTATCTCTGGAACTTCCCCTTGCTCTAATGTGAAGACATCCTGGAATTTCTTATTGAGTTCCTCGCACACTTCCTTGTCGTTTGTAGTGAATCTGTTACATTGTTGTTGTTGTAAATTTGTTAATATTGTGTTACATTGTGGCTTGTTGAGCTTGTCACTGTTGTTCCTTGTTTGTGTTACATTGTGGCTTGTTGAGCTTGTCACTGTTGTTCCTTGTTTGTGTTACATTGTGGCTTGTTGAGCTTGTCACTGTTGTTCCTTGTTTGTGTTACATTGTGGCTTGTTGAGCTTGTCACTGTTGTTCCTTGTTTGTGTTACATTGTGGCTTGTTGAGCTTGTCACTGTTGTTCCTTGTTTGTGTTACATTGTGGCTTGTTGAGCTTGTCACTGTTGTTCCTTGTTTGTGTTACATTGTGGCTTGTTGAGCTTGTCACTGTTGTTCCTTGTTTGTGTTACATTGTGGCTTGTTGAGCTTGTCACTGTTGTTCCTTGTTTGTGTTACATTGTGGCTTGTTGAGCTTGTCACTGTTGTTCCTTGTTTGTGTTACATTGTGGCTTGTTGAGCTTGTCACTGTTGTTCCTTGTTTGTGTTACATTGTGGCTTGTTGAGCTTGTCACTGTTGTTCCTTGTTTGTGTTACTTTGTGGCTTGTTGAGCTTGACACTGTTGTTCCTTGTTTGTGTTACATTGTGGCTTGTTGAGCTTGTCACTGTTGTTCCTTGTTTGTGTTACATTGTGGCTTGTTGAGCTTGTCACTGTTGTTCCTTGTTTGTGTTACATCTGACCTTCAGAAGTGGACCGGATCAACATCCTCCAAACTGTTCAGTATATAAGAAGTTACAATGAGGTCGGCCGTGTCATGCCTGGTGGGTAGTGTTGTCAGCCCTGTGGCCCTCAACCCGTCCTGGTGGGTAGTGTTGTCAGCCCTGCGGCCCTCAACCCGTCCTGGTGGGTAGTGTTGTCAGCCCTGTGGCCCTCAACCCGTCCTGGTGGGTAGTGTTGTCAGCCCTGCGGCCCTCAACCCGTCCTGGTGGGTAGTGTTGTCAGCCCTGCGGCCCTCAACCCGTCCTGGTGGGTAGTGTTGTTAGCCCTGCGGCCCTCAACCCGTCCTGGTGGGTAGTGTTGTCAGCCCTGCGGCCCTCAACCCGTCCTGGTGGGTAGTGTTGTCAGCCCTGCGGCCCTCAACCCGTCCTGGTGGGTAATGTTGTCAGCCCTGCGGCCCTCAACCCGTCCTGGTGGGTAGTGTTGTTAGCCCTGCGGCCCTCAACCCGTCCTGGTGGG
The DNA here is from genome assembly GCF_040958095.1 of Procambarus clarkii. Classification (NCBI taxonomy): domain Eukaryota; kingdom Metazoa; phylum Arthropoda; class Malacostraca; order Decapoda; family Cambaridae; genus Procambarus; species Procambarus clarkii. The sequence goes on from NC_091163.1 coordinate 39,425,866, forward strand.
TAGTATTGTTAGCCCTGCGGCCCTCAACCCGTCCTGGTGGGTAGTGTTGTCAGCCCTGCGGCCCTCAACCCGTCCTGGTGGGTAGTGTTGTCAGCCCTGCGGCCCTCAACCCGTCCTGGTGGGTAGTGTTGTCAGCCCTGCGGCCCTCAACCCGTCCTGGTGGGTAGTGTTGTCAGCCCTGCGGCCCTCAACCCGTCCTGGTGGGTAGTGTTGTCAGCCCTGCGGCCCTCAACCCGTCCTGGTGGGTAGTGTTGTCAGCCCTGCGGCCCTCAACCCGTCCTGGTGGGTAGTGTTGTCAGCCCTGCGGCCCTCAACCCGTCCTGGTGGGTAGTGTTGTTAGCCCTGCGGCCCTCAACCCGTCCTGGTGGGTAGTGTTGTCAGCCCTGCGGCCCTCAACCCGTCCTGGTGGGTAATGTTGTCAGCCCTGCGGCCCTCAACCCGTCCTGGTGGGTAGTGTTGTCAGCCCTGCGGCCCTCAACCCGTCCTGGTGGGTAGTGTTGTTAGCCCTGCGGCCCTCAACCCGTCCTGGTGGGTAGTGTTGTTAGCCCTGCGGCCCTCAACCCGTCCTGGTGGGTAATGTTGTCAGCCGTGCGGCCCTCAACCCGTCCTGGTGGGTAGTGTTGTCAGCCCTGCGGCCCTCAACCCGTCCTGGTGGGTAGTGTTGTTAGCCCTGCGGCCCTCAACCCGTCCTGGTGGGTAGTGTTGTTAGCCCTGCGGCCCTCAACCCGTCCTGGTGGGTAGTGTTGTTAGCCCTGCGGCCCTCAACCCGTCCTGGTGGGTAGTGTTGTTAGCCCTGCGGCCCTCAACCCGTCCTGGTGGGTAATGTTGTCAGCCCTGCGGCCCTCAACCCGTCCTGGTGGGTAGTGTTGTCAGCCCTGCGGCCCTCAACCCGTCCTGGTGGGTAGTGTTGTTAGCCCTGCGGCCCTCAACCCGTCCTGGTGGGTAGTGTTGTTAGCCCTGCGGCCCTCAACCCGTCCTGGTGGGTAGTGTTGTTAGCCCTGCGGCCCTCAACCCGTCCTGGTGGGTAGTGTTGTTAGCCCTGCGGCCCTCAACCCGTCCTGGTGGGTAGTGTTGTCAGCCCTGCGGCCCTCAACCCGTCCTGGTGGGTAGTATTGTCAGCCCTGCGGCCCTCAACCCGTCCTGGTGGGTAGTGTTGTCAGCCCTGCGGCCCTCAACCCGTCCTGGTGGGTAGTATTGTCAGCCCTGCGGCCCTCAACCCGTCCTGGTGGGTAGTGTTGTTAGCCCTGCGGCCCTCAACCCGTCCTGGTGGGTAGTGTTGTCAGCCCTGCGGCCCTCAACCCGTCCTGGTGTGAGAGGTGACTTAGCTCTGGAATTATTTTGTTGCCCGGTGTTGCACTTTCTCCAGAGCAACAATGTCCTCCTGAAGACGAAGTCTCTGTGATTGGATACAGTACTCCAAATGGGGAGCACCAGAGATTTATACAATTGAATGACTACCTTCTTTTCCTTGAAGTCAAATGCACGATTGATTATTGCAAGAGTTTGGTTAGCATTTTTTGTATTGCAGATGACAATTGTTGAGCAATTGTTGTACAAGTGACTTGAGAATGGTCCAGGACGGACCGAAACGTCGTCGTCCCTTCACCTTCTAGTGTGTGGTCTGGTAAACAAAAAATTGTTGAGCAAATTTCAGTGAATGATGGATGCTCACTGCAAGGTCCCCTTGCTTGTCAGTCAAGGAAGGTAGTGTTATTAATGTGGTAGTTGTGGCGTGGGTGGTTACGCCCCACATGCAGCGTCTCGCGTCTCTCTATATCACAACAACCTGCCAGTCTTGTGGCCGTGTGTTGGTCGCTTAGAGACAGGTTCCGCAGAACTAAGAGACTGCTGTCTCAGTATCCTCACCTCAGTTAATGGAGGTTTGGAGCAAGTATATGATATCTTGATATAGTTGCTACAGTTAGTATTATTAAAGGGCATTTGTCACTTATCTGACCATTCATATATGGACTTTATGTAGATTTTAGTTCAGTATTCAACTACTAGAGGGTGTAGCGAGTAGATTATCCCAATAATATACACGCTCCAAATGCTTTGTTAATATTCCTGTCAATCTTTGGAGATGAATGAGGTGAGGCGTTGCCCGGGCATATAAGCAGCAATAGCAAACATTAACCAGAGTCTACTTTCAAGTGTGGTCTAGAGCAGACACTTGCGAGATACTGTACCGACGCTCAGTGCGCTCAACTCACACCAACGTATCACCTGTGTACTTCTGTATATTCGACCAAATATATGTATAGTATCTTAGTGTCTGTGTTTATTTGTCACCATACTTTACGTAACAATAGAACCGTTACATTGGTGACCCAGTGAGTGAAAAAGAACACCTAGTCACAAACTAGATCTTCGTCATGGATTTATCTACCAGGTTTCCAGCATACAACGCAGATGATTCAGAATTTTGGTTCATGCAGATGGAGGCTATTTTCGACCTTCACGAAGTTTCGACGATACCCAGCCACGATGGACTACAACATGGACTCTCACTGGACCTCTACTGCTACTGTTTGCTGTGATGGAATACTGCCATTACCCTAGCCACAGCTATGATTTTCATCGTGTCCATCTCTGCATTTTCATCTACTACGGCTTGCTGCTCCACGATCGTTACTCACTCATCTGACAGCCTCATCAATGATTACATCATGTTGGATCTTCAGCTTGTCCTGCCGACTCTCCGTCGCTGCCAGGACACTGCTTGTCCTACGCCCACGAAAGCTGCTCTTTCGTCAGATTCATCTACACGTTCACTGCATTTTGATACTCGGCGACTCAAGCACTTTGCGCAGTACAGGACTTACAGCTTGCGTTTCCGACACTTCGTCGCCTTCAGGACAATTCAGCTCTAGATGTGATTACCTCGTTGTCCTAACTACGTGCCTACATTACCTCCTAATGTCCTGGTGCCCGAGCCCATCCGCCCCGGATCTAAATGCTCCACCAGCGACCCAAGGACGCAACAATTATGCACATTCTTCTCTCCTGCTACACCGAGCTTGTCCACACACTGCCTACATCTTTTAGTACCAGACTACAATTTCCACAGTCAACAATGTAGTACTCGGCGTGTACAGTCCTAATCAACCCAAGACGCTACAGCTTCGACACAGAGCAGACAGCAGACTACGACCGCATCGAGCCGCCACGCTCTCGCTCCCCGAGTTTAGACACTCACAATTCTCAATCGAGCCGCCACGCTCTCCCACATAGAGCTCCACGACTCCGGCCTCACTCAGCTCTCTGCTCTGCTCCAGGCTTCGTCTCAACGTCTGCGACACTGCTAAATCCAGAGACACATCCGCCGACTACGCAGTTCACTTTTCGACCACAGTTACCAGCAGCACCGCCTCCTACGACGACGGACGATCCTGTGCGACCTCCCACCCTACGACCCCAGTTAGATGACATCAGCGAAGAGGAGGAAGTTAACTTTGATGGTTATGTAACGCGAGCAGGGCGTACAATTCACCGACCAGCTAAGTTCCTTGATCAAGTATTTTTCCTTTCATCCCCTGGGAGGGGGAGTTCTGTAGCGAGTAGATTATCCCAATAATATACTCGCTCCAAATGCTTTGTTAATATTCCTGTCAATCTTTGGAGATGAATGAGGTGAGGCGTTGCCCGGGCATATAAGCAGCAATAGCAAACATTATCCAGAGTCTACTTTCAAGTGTGGTCTAGAGCAGACACTTGCGAGATACTGTACCGACGCTCAGTGCGCTCAACTCACACCAACGTATCACCTGTGTACTTCTGTATATTCGACCAAATATATGTATAGTATCTTAGTGTCTGTGTTTATTTGTCACCATACTTTACGTAACAATAGAACCGTTACAAGGGCGATCGAAGCCAGCCACTACCTTACTGACCAATCAGCAAATACACTTTATAGTTAGGTATATACTCTCAGTGTATATACACAGAGGAATGTGTATAGAGGGCCCAGTGAATATATATATAAACATGAAACAGCATATAAACCCATGGAATTATACATAAACCAATGGAACCGCCTACCCACCGAATCCGTAAATGCCAAACTGTTAAATTTTAAAATTTATCTGGAAAAGATCATCAAGACAAATGGAGGGGACCTTCGACAATCTGGCGGCTTCCTGTCCTCGTTGAGGTTCCTAGTGTTAGTGGCCCTCAGGTAAATTCAGGTAAATATCAGGCAGGAACCGCCTACCCGCCGAAGCCGTAAATGCCAAAATTGTGTTAACTTTTAAAGTACAGCTGGAAAAGTTTATGAGAACCAATGGGGGGGGGGACCTTCGACAAGCCACCGGCTTCCTGTTCTCGTCGAGGCCACTAGTATTAGTGGCCCTCGGGTAAATTGAAGTAAATATTAGGTGGGAACTGCCTACCCGCCAAAAGCGAAAATGCCAAAACTTTGTTAACTTTTAAAGTACAGGTGGCAAAAATCCTCAGGGCAAATAGGGGGAGCTTCGACAAGCCGTGGGCTTGCTGTCGTGGTGGAGGGCAGTGGTATTAGTGGCCTGAGGTAGTGTATAGTGAAGGTTGCGGGTGTCGGGCGTCACGTGTCAGGGCGGCCGGCCACGCACCGCTGTGTTGTCCCGCGTCAGCTGTCACCTCCCAGCTGACCCGCGCGCCGCCTACACCCACGCCAGGTCTTATTTACTGACTTTTCTATGTGTGTCCCCTAGTGATAACTGGCCCCAGTGCCACCTGGTGCCCTGTGAAGGTGCCAGGAGGCCGCCCAGGGCGGGTTAAGGGTGGTTTAGGGGCTGTAAAGGGTGTTGAGGGAGTTTGTTTACCAGGGAGAGGGAGGACGCCGGCCCTCGACCAATGGGCGCCCGACACCTGCACCCGGCTGGCTAATATTACACCAGCCACCTGTAGGAGGCTCCTGTAGCAGTGAGCCGCCTCGCCCTAGGCCAACGGAACTGGGAATTCAGCAGTTTAGGTCAGCTTGAGGTAGGACGGGGTTGGGATAAGTCGCCCCGGTGGCAAGTCCCTCCTATCCCAGTTACGGGGCAGGGGCGCCTAGTTAGGCTCGTTGACGGCCCTCCCATTCGTAACTACGTGACATCCTACAGGATGCTAGCCACAATAGTGTCCTAACTCCCTGCTGCTACATATTGCTAGGTGAACAGAGGTACCAGGTGAAAAGGAAAAAATAGTGGTCAAATGTGTGTCCTGCTGTAGGACCGGAACCAGGAACTGTCATCGCCCAGAACCCAACACCATTGTGTATTATGTTCATATCCTTTTCACTGTTATAATGGCATGCCAGGTAAACCCCAGGCGTCAATTGAAACATGTTACTGAAACATTCGTGTTAGGTGATTCATCAAGTTACGAACACCCACACACACACAGGCGAGTGGTGGCTGAGTGGACAGCGCTCTAGACTCGTAGGGATCGGGGTTCGATCCTCCGGCACCGCCGGAAAAACAAATGGGGAGTTTCCTTCACCCTGATGCACCTGTTACCTAGCAGTAAATGGGTACCTGGGAGTTAGACAACTGCTACGGGCTGCTTCCTGGGGGGAGGGGGAGTAGTAGTAGTTGGTAACAGTTTAGAGGTAGGCCAAAAGAGCAGAGCTCAACCCCCGCAAGAACAACTAGGTGAACACAAACACACACACATACTGTACCATTATTTATACCACCGTGATCTTCACCTGGGAGCCGGTCGGCCGAGCGGACAGCACGCTGGACTTGTGATCCTGTGGTCCCGGGTTCGCTCCCAGGCGCCGGCGAGAAACATTGGGCAGAGTTTCTTTCACCCTATGCCCCTGTTACCTAGCAGTAAAATAGGTACCTGGGTGTTAGTCAGCTGTCACGGGCTGCTTCCTGGGGGTGGAGGCCTGGTCGAAGACCGGGCCGCGGGGACACTAAAAAGCCCCGAAATCATCTCGAGATAACCTCTCCGACCTACCCTCGCCTTCATCTCGCTGACTGTACCCTAACCTTCAACTTTGTGAAATCTTTGGGTATAGTCACTAAGTGAATTTTTTTTTCAATTTATTATTATGGGCAACTTTTCCCTGGGTCTGTCAACTCTGGCTATGATTGCTAAGCAAATAGTAATAATAATACTCTGCACATCCCTTGTCTCACCAAATCTCTGAACACTTGTTCAGTGAAGCACCAGGGAGTAAATCCCGCCTGGAAAGTGTGCATTGCAACTGTAGACTCTAAATTGAAGTTGCACTTTCTGTATATATATTAATTATAAGTAAAGTAAAGAATTGAGAGAACTCTGTCAATGATATACTAAGAATGTCCAAGAATTTAGCCAAGGATGACATGCTAAGTATCCCAGTGTAATATTTTTGGATTGCAAACGGAGGTGGCACTGGGGATGTAAGTGGCAGTGAATGCTAAGAATGTTTGTATTTAAAGCTAATGAGCTCGTCCAACCACTTGCGGTGGACAGTAGTGACGGTCTCACTTTATACAGGTCGGTGTTCAATCCCTGACCGTCAAAGTGGTTGGACACCATTCCTTTCACCCCGTCCCATCCCAAATGCTTATCATGACCCGTTCCAAGTGCTATACAGTCGTAATGACTTCGCGCTTTCTCTTCTTCCCTCCACTTGAACAATTTTCTGGGATACGAGTAGTCATGAGCTTAGACAACCACTTGGACTGGTTGGTAGGGCGACAACCATGATGGTTGCAGTGTTGGCGCTAGATGGTCCAAGGGGTTGTGCCCCCCCCCCCCACCATTCCTTCACTCCGTCCTCATATCCCAGGTCCCTTGCCCACAAATCCCAGGTCCTCATATCCCAGGTCCTTGCCCACAAATGCCCATCCCTTGCATGTGCTATATACTTACACTAGCTTACTGCTTTCTTCTCATAATTACCTTATCTTAAAGAAGTCCTTATTACACTTGTGCTAATGTCTTGTGTTTATTTCCAGTGCAAGATGTCTGTTCCAATATTAAATTATCGGACGCGAGGATGGATGCGCATGTCAGTTGAGAAGCAAGACACACTGCTCAAGATGGCAGTTCTCTCTCTGGCTGCAATTCTGTGTATGTATTGTTTTGAATACTGGGACTTGTGTCTTGGTTTTAGAGTTACTCATTTTATAATTTGTCACAAATTCTGCTTTGGATATTTAGTGATGTTTTGCAATATCGATTGTTTTATTTTTAATGATGGGTTATGTTATGCACAGCACTGTGTAGTGTAACATAATTCTTTTTTTTCCATTTAACTTTTTGCAAAGAATTGTATGGGGATATGTGTTGTATTCAAGACCAAGATTTTTTTTTTTTTATTCTCGTATGAAGTTGAACCTGGTCTTTGTCTGTTGATTGGGATCCATTGGGGTCCACAGGCCACTTCAAGCAACAGCACTGTACAGTGCTTGTATTCTTTGTCGAACTTCCTGTATAACCACCATTTTCTAGGTTCAGCAGATGGTTTAGTCAGTCTTGGCTTATTTGTGTGTGTCTGCAAAATGCTTACTGGCATGTTCTGATCCCTCCCCCCCCCACAGTTCAGGGATTGACTGGGTTCAAAGTGGTTCAAAGACACATCTGTTATTTTTGGGCTCTTCCATTTAAGCTGAATTTAGCACCTAAAATCTTATATTGAACGCAATATTGAACTCAAAATAGTGACACGAATATAACTGTACCTCTATTCTACACATTCTGTGATAACAAATAACTGATACTCTTCTTTTGGGCTGCCATTTTTGGGCCCCATATAAACTTAATTTTGCCCCTTGAATCTTACAATGAATGCAATATTGAACTCATTAATGACATGAATATAGCCATGTGTACCTCTATTCTACATGTTCGCTGATATCGGTAACATTTGTTTCGTGAGAAGGTTATTACAGCTTTTACCCAGCAGGTGTTGATCTTCACGCGTGCATTGAACACACGAATATACTGCATTTGGGCTTTGCATTGTGAAAAGTGGGCAGGTATTAAAGTATACTCGGGCAAGAAATATAACAAATTTACTTCCCAAAAAAGAATTGAACATAATTTACATCAAAGCTTGACTTACAAATGTTGGCTGTTACATAATAGCAAATAATGAAAAGAACACATGAAAGGTAAAGTTAAATTAAACAATTTTAGTAATGCAAACAAACAAACAAACAAAAAAGTGGCTTATGAATATGTCCACAAACCATCACAAACTGGGCATGCAATGGCTTGCAGGCAGAATATTGGCAGCAAGCAGTGATGACCCGAGAGCACCTGGAGACACTGGCTTAAGGTAGCCGGCTCGGATACTTTTGATATCGTTCGCCTTGCGCGTTTTTGTTCTCGTATTGGCATCCTTGGTGATATTTAGCGCCCTCTGATTATTCCGCACATTTGATGGTGCCACATAGCCTTCCCGGTTTGGTGCCTTCTTTTGATAATTACTTACTTAACCCTCAAACCGCTAGGGGCCCAAATGGAATTCACACCCACAGGCGCAACAAAAAAAAAAATTCCAAAAAATTCTTTCGGCTTATAGAAGTGTTCATTTTTGTTCCCTGATCACGGAAAAAATAACAAAAAAATCGTAGGTGGTATATTTTAGTCGCAATAGGGTAGGGAAGTGTGGCAAAAAAAGGGCGTTGGCAGAGCCTTCGCCAGATGAGTTCTACTCCGCCCGAGCTGTCAGACGGCAGTTGCCGCAAATATATTATTACCTAATTATTTCAATGTCTCTAATTTTTTCTTAGTTTTTTTTGCAGTAATATTATTCCATACAGTGAATTGTGGTATATTTATATTATAAAATGTGTGAACCATCGCTGTACTCAAAATTATGGTGTGCATATTAGTGATTCAATTATTATGTTCATAAAACAATAAACAAATAGTTTTGCTGTTGTTACACTATATACACAGGTTATATATAAATATTTGCATGTTTTGTACACCATAACGAACTACTTAGTTGGTCTTGCGAGTCAAAAAGCAACGAGGAGTGACAGCCAAACACCAGCGAGCCACTCACTGCCACTCCATCCCTCAACACCACCTCACTCACCCTCATTCACCTCCCACAATACTCTTTTGTATTTATTCACTATACACAGACGTTATATATACGTATTTACATGTTTTGTTCACCATAACTGTACATCTAAGTTTGTATGGCGAGTGAAGGCCATAAGACGTAGCTACTCACACAGTCAGCTGATCGGCGGCCGCCCTCAAGGCCAGACGCACTAATATTTGTCATCCAACAATATTGTTTGTGGTGTTATTACGCTATATACACACATTATATATAAGTATCTACCTGTTTTATTCACTATACCTGAACAAATAAGCTGGTATGGTGCCCAAAGACCATAGTGGCCATCAGTAAACACCATGCCAAGTCGTGCAGACGACGCTCCTCCCTCACCAAAATGGCGGCTCCCAACCTACTCCTCTCGCTGTTATCTCACACTATACACACGTTATATATAAGTATCTACATTTGTGTTCACCATGGCGAACCACTAAGCTGGTATGGTGAGTGCAGTCAATAAATGGTGGCCACACACAGTCAGAAGACGACGCCACAACCCTCCCTCCCACAGCCTTACTCCTCCCTCCATGAAGCACAGCGCTAAATATCACCACAATCCTGCTATTATCAGAATCCTGGTCAGTTTTATCACAGTCAGGGGGCTTCAGTAATACTATCACTGCTAAATAATAGCAGTATCATTTATATTATGGTATTTGTAAGTCACAAGCTGAACAGCGGTGCTGTGAGCTCGTGCTGCGTGCGCCAGCCTTGGTGGCTTGCTCAATACTGACGCTGTAACACCCAAGAATGTTGGCCTGGATTTTTTTTCTAGGTGGCATCTGGCAACTATCGGTCGTGGCTGTACTATAGCTGCCCCTATCACAGGCGGGGAGTTTAAATTATAGCGCTAGACACGAAATCATATATAAATGATGTGCGCGGTTTCGGTTTTGTCACTGATATCATTTATATATGATATGCGTGGTTTGAGGGGTTAAGGTAGCCGGTCGGGCCCTATACTATATATGCCTATACCGGTGACTTCACATCCTGTGTCAGCTTTTCTAAATGAGGAGCGGCGAGACAACTACTGTCTGGAGTCTCTGTGGTGGTGGTGGTGGTGGTGGTGGGGGGAAGGGGATGCCTTGTGGCTGGAGCATCTAGCATGTCTGCATGTCTGGGACGCCACCACATACGTAGATATTGAAACGTTATACTTGCTGCTGATGAATTTTTGTCGTGATGAAGATGTCGTCGTGATGAAGATGTCGACGTGATGAAGATGTCGACGTGATGAAGATGTCGACGTGATGAAGATGTCGACGTGATGAAGATGTCGTCGTGATGAAGATGTCGTCGTGATGAAGATGTCGTCGTGATGAAGATGTCGTCGTGATGAAGATGTCGTCGTGATGAAGATGTCGTCGTGATGAAGATGTCGTCGTGATGAATTGTCGTCGTGATGAAGATGTTGTCGTGATGAAGATGTCGACGACGAAGGCGAGAGGGAAGAGGCAGTTTACCCTGCTTTGCAAGGGAATTGTGCGACACATTATTGAAAGCCTAATGCATCATTCCACTTGTATAAAACCCTTGATAAAAACATTAAAAAATAAAGAGAATACTGTATTATGTATACAGTGCATGCAGCTACAGATTTGTGTTAAATATGCACTTGCCAAAACTGCTTAGTTGTTCAAATGGTCCCTAAAAATTTAATTATAACAAAATATATTATTATAACATTCAATTATAAATAAAAATTTAATTTATAACATTATGTAAAGTAGTGTATAATAGAATAACAGCAACAACAGTTTTATTGTTCATAGAATATAGTATTGTCCTTATATTAGTGACAAATGTGTACATTTCTATGTTCAACATGTTCTTTGATACAAATAGCATTATTGACCTCCCAATTCATTATTCCACATGAAAACAGAAGATAAAAGCATTTAGACACACAAAGAAAATATAATATAGTGAGTGCATGCAGTTCCAACATTGTGCAAAACACGCGGTAGGCTGAACTCTACGTAACTGGTTACAAGATTGCTACACCCCACCAGAACCACTCAATGGTTCATAATGGTGCGTGCAATGTAGGTAGTTACATGTAAAATATATATGCAGTGTAATAACAGCAAGAACGGTGTTTTATTATTCTGAGAATATAATACAGTGGTACCTCGGTTTAAGAGTTTAATCCGTTCCTGGAGACGGCTCGTATTCCGAAAACTTGTAATCCGAAGCTAATTTCCCCATAAGAAATAATGGGAAATGAAATAATCCGTTCCTGACTACCCAAAAACCTCACTTCAAACTAAATTTTATACCTAATTCCCCCCTCCCCGCTCAGCTCGTTGTCGCCGTGTGGGGGCTTCGTGGGCGGCTGCTGGAGTGTGATGCTCCTTAGGACAGTCCTCTGTCCTTTTCTAGCCTTGTGCTCCTGCTGCCGTCCTCTCCAATTCTGCTGGGCACCTTTTCCTTTTCCTTCTGTTTCGTTTTTCTCCCCCCTCTTCTCCTATCTGCTTGCCGTTTCCTGCCGACCTTTTGCTCGTTCTGGTTCTTCCATGGACTTCTTCTATTTTGACGCCCGGGTGCTTGAGGAGGCATACTCATGCACCCGTAGAACTGCAGTACCCGACGTCGAGAGCGAGGGGACCCTTTTATTGTCAATCCCCACTTCGTCACTGAACCCGATCTCGACGGACTGTCGGTTTCTTAAGGTGGCGTTTGTGGGGCGTATACTCACGACGCACCCCTAGGAGGCCCCGACAAGATCGGCGATAGCTTCTTGTTGGGTGTCCTGCCTCTAATTGTGGCTCCATGGTGGGTGTGGGGGCTCATTCGTGAGTGAATTCTTAATTTCGTCAAGATGATGATCCCTGTTTCGGCTGCTTCTGGCTTACCTTTTCAGGCTCGTGGGGTGGGCGACCAAGCCCCCGAGTCGGTCCGTATTGGAAGACCGGGCTCTGTAGCCTCCGCTGCATTGGGCCCCGACCTTGCTCCTCCTTTGGCCTCTCTGACTCCTTCCCCTGGCTCCCCTCCCTCCTCTGTGGTTGGGTCGAGCCCCAAGCCCCCAGTGGTGACTACCTCGTCCCCTGGCGCGGCTCCTTCTCTAGTTGTAACTACTGCGCCTTTTAACCCCTCTCTCTCTGGGGGTTCTCACCGCCGTTCTCGTCACGGCCGCCCTCGCTCGATTCCTTCCAGTTCTGCTACCTATCAAGCCTTGTTTGGTCCCGCTTCGTGGGCCAAATATTTTGATCTCCTCCCTCTTGATTCTGCGCCTCCTGACGATTTCTCCCTTCATCGACATCTCATTGATTCCGTGGATGCCTCCATTACTTTCAACCCCACTCGTCTCGGTACACGTGTCGTTGCTGCTCCTTCTCAGGATGCTGCTTCCCGCTTGGCTGCCTTATCCTGCCTTGGCGAGACCCCCGTTCGGGTCTCGAAGAACGCTCAATTGAATGCCAGTGTTGGCACTATTTTGCTCCCGCCCCATGTTGCAACTGGTGTTCGGGACCTGCGCGACTGCCACGACGATATTCGCCATATCCTCGCTGCCCAGGGCCATTCTATTCTCCAGGTGGACACGTTTACTCGTCCCCCTCGTGGTAGTCGCCGTCAACCCCTCCGGGTTGTGAAGATTACCTTTGATGGTAGGACCCTTCCACCCTCTGTCATTCTTGCTGGTGCTAGGTGCTCTGTCCAGGAGTACATTCCTTCTCCTCGGCTCTGCAACAAGTGCTGGAGGTTTGGGCATGGTGCCCTCCGCTGCTCCGGGACTGTCTCTCTCTGTCCTTTGTGTGGTGGCGAAGGTCACTCTAAGTCGGAGTGCACTTCTCCCCAGGCTCGTTGCCTCAACTGCGGTGAGGCCCATCCTACCTTCTCCCGTGCGTGTGTCCATTACAAGCTTGAGGCAGCCGTCCTCAACCTGAAGCACCGGGAGCGTTTATCTTTTCCTGAGGCGAGGCGCCAGGTTCGCCGGCTCCCGCCTTATGCTAATATCTCTTATGCTCGCGTGTTGCGCTCTTCCTCTCCTCGTCCTTCCCGCCTTCCTCAGACTCACAACCGTTTCCGGGCCTTGGACCCTGATGCGCCCACTGCCCCCTCCTCTGTTCCTTTGGGTTCTCTCCCGAAGAATCCTCCTCCTGGTCCTCTGTCTGGGGTTCCCCTTCCTTCTACCCGGTCTGTCGTGTCTTCTGTGTCTTCTTCCTCGTCCCCCTCCGATCCTCCTTCCCATCCTCTTCCTCCATCTATTGGCTCTCCCCACCGCCTGTCGGTGCGGGCGGATGTCCATCGCTCTCCTAACGGCCGTCGTGTGTGCTCTCGTTCGGCTTCTCCTGTTGAGACACTGGAATCCGTTGCCCGGTACGTAGTTGCTGGGACACCGGTCTCTTTAAGTCAGAAGCGTAAGCCTGGCTCCTCTCCTTCCTCTTCCCCGGCGGGTAAGAAGGCTTCGCTTTCTTCCTCAGCTCCTCCTTCTGGCTCTGTTGCTCCTTCCCCTCCCGTTTCAGTGCTTGCGCCCCCTGTTCCTGCTATGGAGGTTTCTTTGGCCCCTGCTTCCCTTTCGGTTGCTGCTCTTGCTGGGGTGCGCTCCCCTCTTTCTACTCCCCCTCCTCCTGCTGCTGTCCTTGACGGCTCCTCTCCGTTGCCGCCTCCTCTTCCTCCTCCTCCTCCAGACCCTGCCCGCCCACCTCTGCTCTGTTCTCCCGTTTCCTTCCCTCCGTCTTTGCTCAGTTTACCCATGCCCCCTAACCCTGACTTTGCTGACCCTGATCCCGACCCTGATATTCTTTAACGTGCTCTGTTGGTCTTTCGCCTTTGTTTCTTCCTTGTTCTCTGTTTTTGTCCTTTCTCTTCTCGTCGTTGTCCATTCTTCAATGGAACGTTCGAGGTTATTACGCCAATTTCCTCGAACTCCAACTTCTGATTTCGCGGTTTTCGCCCCTTTGTGTCTGTCTCCAGGAGCCCATGCTTGGTGCTCGTCCTGGTCGTTTTCGTGGCTATTCCTTTCTCTCCCCCCCCCCAGCCATTGCTGGGGCTTCTAATTCTTCTGCTCTTTTGATTCGGGCTGATGTTCCCTTTGTTCCTTTACTTTTTCCTTCGCCTCTCCATTGTTCTGCTGCTCGTATCTTTGTGGGGAAATGGTACACAGTTTGTTCCATTTATCTCCCCCCGAGTGTCCCGCTCTCTCTTCCTGATTTGAAACACCTCCTGGACTCCTTGCCGGAGCCTGTGCTCCTGCTGGGTGACTTCAATTGTCGTCATTCTCTTTGGGGTGACGTTCTGACGAATACCCGGGGTCGCCTCCTTGAGCCGTTTCTCCTCTCTTCTTCCCTGTCTCTTCTGAATTCTGGTGAGCCCACTCATTTGGACTCTCGGACTCGCACCCTTTCTTGTCTTGATCTTTCTCTCTGCTCTTCTTCTCTTTACTTAGATTTCACGTGGCAGGTTCTTGATGACCTCCATGGAAGTGATCATTTCCCCATCCTTGTTTCCTTTTTCTCTTTTCGCCCTTCCCTCTCTTTCCCTAGGTGGCAGTTTGCTAAGGCAGACTGGACCCTATTTACCCTCAGTGCTGCTCTCCCTGACCTCTCCCTTCTGCCTCTCTCTCGCGCTCTCCTCCTTTTTCATGACACTGTCTTCAACGCTGCCCTCCGCTCTATTCCTCGCTCTTCCTCTCGGGGTCCACGGAAGTGCGTTCCCTGGTGGAATGCGGACTGTGCTCGGGCTGTCCGCTGTAAGCGTGCAGCCTGGAAGAGGCACCGCCGTAGGCAGACGACCGATTCTTTTCTTTTCTTTCGGAAAGCGAGTGCGGTGGCCCGTAGGGCCATCCGTACGGCTAAACGTGAATGTTGGGCATCTTATGTCTCATCAATTACGTCCGAGACCCCTCTGGCCCAGATCTGGAAGCGTATCCGCAAGATAGCAGGTAAGTTCGTTCCCGATGTTTCACCGGTCCTTCACCTCCATGATACTCTTGTGGCGGACCCGTTGCAGGTCGCTTCCGAACTGGGTTCCCATTTTTCTTCTGTTAGCTCTGGTCTTCATCTTCCCCAATCTTTCCTTCTTCGTAAACCTGTCCTTGAGTCTCGTCCTTTAGATTTCTGCACTCATCTTCAGCTTCCCTATAATGATCCCTTCTCTCTCTCTGAACTTCGTTCTGCCCTGGCCCTCTGCGGTTCTACGGCGGCGGGCTCCGATGGTATTCATTATGAGATGCTTCGCCATCTCCCTCCGGGCACGTCTCAGTATTTACTGAGTCTGTATAATCGGATCTGGGAGTCGTCCTCAGTCCCTGAGGACTGGCTCGATGCCGTTGTCCTCCCTGTTCGCAAACCGGGGTCTCTGGGTACTTCCCCTAAGGACTTTCGCCCTATTGCTCTCACAAGTTGTGTCTGCAAACTCTTTGAACGTATGGTTAACGTTCGTCTGATGTGGTTCCTGGAACACCATCACCTCCTCTCCCCTTCTCAATTTGGTTTCCGCAAGTGCCGCAGCACGACAGATGTCCTGGTGAACTTGGAGGTCTATATTCGTACTGCTTTTGCTGCGAAGACCTCCGTTGTTGCCGTCCTTTTTGACCTAGAAAAGGCTTACGACACCACTTGGCGTTATCATATCCTCTCTCAACTTCATTCTTTTGGCCTTCGTGGTCATCTCCCTCTCTTTCTCCGCAGCTTCCTCTCTCGTCGTTCCTTTCGGGTGCGCCTTGGTACCGCTCTCTCTCCCTCTTTTCAGCAATACGAAGGTGTGCCCCAGGGTAGTGTTCTGAGCACTACTCTTTTTCTTGTTGCCCTCAATGGTCTTCTTTCCTCTCTTCCTTCTGGTGTCTTCTCCGCTCTCTATGTCGATGATCTTACCCTTTGTTGTCAGGGTGATGATTCGCCTCTCCTTCAACGCCGGCTTCAACTTGCAATTGATGCCGTGTCGTCTTGGGCCACAGGTCATGGCTTCAAGTTCTCTACTTCTAAGACTTGTGCCATGACTTTTACGCGGAAACGGGTTGTTCTTCGTCCCTCTTTGTCGCTTTATGGTCATCCCCTTGAATACAAAGATTCCGCGAAGCTTTTGGGGTTATTCCTTGACACTCGTTTGTCTTGGTCTCCCCATATCTCTTACCTCCGTGTTGAGTGCTCTAAGGCCCTTACCCTCCTTCGGGTCTTGTCCCATACTTCTTGGGGGGCAGATAGGCGCACTCTCCTTGCTTTACATTCCTCTCTCGTCCTGTCTAAGCTCGATTATGGTTGCCCTGCTTACTCGTCTGCTTCTCCTTCTACTCTTCGCCGTCTTGATGCTTTGCACCATACTGGGTTGCGCCTCAGTTCTGGTGCCTTTCGTTCGACTCCCATCCTTAGCTTGTATGTTGACACTGGCTTCCTGTCTCTCCAGGACCGCCGTGATCGCTACTGTCTTCGCTATCTTGCGCGGTCCTTGCAACATCCTTCCTCTCGCCTCTGTCGTGCTTTAACTTTTACCCCTCCTGCGGTTCCTGTTCCTCTTCACCACCTCCCTCTTTCTGTCCGGTTATCTCGCCTACAGGATTCTCTCTCCGTTCATATTTCTGATGTTTCTCCTCGTGTTGTTCCTTCTTTGCCCCCGTGGAGGGTCCCTCTTCCGCGGTTTTGTACTTCCTTGACCCGTTTCACTAAAGCTTTTACCCCTCCTGCGGTTCTAAAACGCCTTTTCCTCGAGCACTTTTCTTCTCACTCCCGCTCCGTTTCTGTCTTCACCGATGGGTCTAAGTCAGCGGACGGTGTTGGCTACTCTGTTGTTTTTCCTGATCGCACTTATATGTGTCGCTTGCCTCCGGAGACTAGCATCTTTACAGCAGAACTTTATGCTATTCTCTATGCTCTTCGTCTCCTGCTTTCTCGTTGTCAGTCCTCCTTTGTGGTTGTTGTTGACTCTCGTAGTGCCCTCATGGCTCTCGGGTCCTTTAATCCGGTTCATCCAGTAGTTGTCGAGATCCAGCATTGGCTGTTTCTCGTTCACAGTAAATTTAAGTCGGTTGAGTTTTGTTGGGTTCCCAGCCATATTGGTGTGTCTTTAAATGAGCGTGCGGATGCTGCCGCTAAGGAAGCTGTCCGCTCTTGTCCCATCTCTCGTAAAGGCATTCCGTATTCCGACTTTTACCCAGTTATCCATTCCTCAGTTCTTACCCGTTGGCAGGCTTCTTGGTTGTCTGTTACTGGTAACAAGCTACGTACTCTTAAATGTTGTGTTTCCTCGTGGCCGTCCTCCTTCCACCGTAACCGGTGGTGGGAAACAGCTCTGGCGAGGTTGCGTATTGGCCATACTCGCTTAACCCATGGTCACTTGATGGAGCGCCGCCCTGCTCCTTATTGTCCTAGTTGCATTGTCCCTCTTACGGTCGTGCATGTCCTTCTTGAATGTCCTGACTTCCAGGACGAGCGTGTGTCTTGCTTTCCGACCGCCCCTCGCGGTCACCTGTCCCTCGATAGAATTCTTGGTGACTCGGATACTTTTGATATCGTTCGCCTTATGCGTTTTTGTTCTCGTATCGGCATCCTTGGTGATATTTAGCGCCCTCTGATTATTTTGCGTATTTGATGGTGCTACATAGCCTTCCCGGTTTGGTGCCTTCTTTTGATAATTACTTACTTACTTATACCTAATTCATCTAAATAAACCTACAAAACTATGTTCCAGTTATTACTTACCTTGCTGTTGAATGCTGTAGGTGTATGGAAGATGGTGAGGAGGGGGGAGGAGAGGAGGAGTTACTGTTTGGAAGGGGAGTCCCCTTCCATTATAACATCAGGCAGTGAGGACCTTTCTGGTGTGCACTCCCTGGCACGTTTTATCTGAGTGCCACCAGGTCCTGGTTGTGGCTCACTGCTCGATTTTCTCAACAAATCTGTCCATGGAAGCTTGTTTTTCCTTCTTCGCAAGCTGTGTCTGTAGTAAGGCATCACATTGTCATTGAAAAGATTAAAGTAACGGCCTACTACAGCTTTCTCTGGGTGAGTCTTTTCAATCAAAGTTTACATCTCTTCCCACATCTGACACGCCTTATTTCTGCAGAAGGGACATTCGCTGCTGCCTCATCCTCCTCCACTGGAGAAACATCCTCAGCTGTGTCTTCTTGCTGTTCCTTTTGAAGGGCTTGGAGTTCTTCAGTGGTCAGTTCTTCGTTGTGTTCTTCCACCAACTCCTCCGCATCATCACCATCCAATTCCAAGCCCATTTGCCGGCCCAGAGTAACAATTTCCTTAACAATAGGCACATCATTTACAGGCTCAAACCCCTCAAAGTCTAGTTTTGTCACACATTCAGGCCTCAATTTTCTCCAGCCAGAGATCAGGGTTCTCTGAGTCACTTCTTGCCAGGCTTTGTCAATGAGTTTTAAAGCACTACAAATGTTAAAATGGTGTTTCCACAACTCTTTGAGGGTGAGGTTTGTGGCTTCAATCACTTCAAAACATTTCCGGAAAAGTGCCCTTTCATACAGTTTCTTAAAATTTGCTATGATTTTCTGGTCCATAGGCTGAATTAGAGGATTAGTGTTAGGAGGAAGAAACTTTATTGTGAAAAATATACTGTATCTGTGCATCAATTCATCTTCCAATCCTGGAGGGTGAGCAGGAGCATTGTCGAGGAGAAGCAGGGCCTTGAGTGGCAAATGTTTCTCCTGCGGATATTTTTCTATGGCAGGGCGCACCACTTCATTCACCCACTCTGAAAAAAAAGTCCTAGTCACCCATGCCCTTTTATTAACATTCCACATCACACACATTTGGTTTTTCTGCACTTTATACTGTTTGAAAACTCTTGGATTTTCAGAATGATACACTAGCAAAGGTTTAATTTTCAAATCGCCACTCGCATTTAAACACAGCACAAGCGTAAACCTATCTTTCATTGGCTTGTGTCCGGGCAAGGATTTTTCCTCCTTGGTAATGTATGTCCTCTTAGGCAGTCTTTTCCAAAACAGTCCTGTTTCGTCACAATTAAACACTTGTTGCGGTAGGTATCCCTCAGCCTCTGCAAACTCTTTAAATTCTTCAATAAGTCGTTCAGCGGCTGGTTTGTCTGAGCTGGCTGCCTCCCCATGCCTTGTAACACTATGGATACCACTTCTTCTAAATTTTTCAAACCATCCCCTTCTTGCCTTAAACACTCTCGTATTTGCATCACTCGTTCCAGGGGTTTTCTTTACAAGGTCTTCGTGCAATACCCTGGCTTTCTCTCAAATAATGGCCTCCGAAACACTATCACCCTTTAACTCTTTGTCGTGTATCCAAATTAATAACAACTTTTCTACTTCAAGTATTTGTGGTGTTTGTTTCGGGAATGTTCTTATGCCTTTTGCCACGTTAGCACTCATAATGTCATTTTTCTTGCTAAGTATAGTGCATATTGTTAACGTGGCTTTGTTGTACTGTCTACAAAGTTCAACAACACGTGTACCATTTTCATGCTTCCGAATGATCTCTTGTTTTTCCTCTATTGTCATCCTCACGTGAGCTTTCTTGCCTTGATCCTTACCACTGGCTTTCTTGGAACCCATGGTGAGATATATAATAACAACTTTTATGGTCAAATGACCAAAAATCCAACAAAACACTGAAAATCTGGGAGAAGAATTGACGTGGGATAGTCACTGGGCGCGAGGCACTAGTAAACTGAGGGGTGAGGGGCGACGATCACCGTACCACCACGCGCTATGTCGGCTTGTACACGTATCGACAAACTCGCGTTTCGAGGAAACCCTTGCCTTCCGAGGCACATTTTCCGAGCAAGTCCTCGTATTCTGAAAAACTCGTATTCAGGGACACTCGTATTCCAAGGTACCACTGTATTATATAGTGCATGTACTAGTGACAGATATATTTGAGGATTTTCATGTTATACACATTTTATTATATAAATTTCTCAAATGACACATGAATAGTACTGTAATGTAAAAATCTGAAAAACAAATTAGAGACATTTGGAATAAATACTGTATATGCAAATATGTTGGCGGCAACTCCTGCCCCATGACAGAGCCAGGGTGACTGCCTCGGGGTGATTGCACCGTGAATGTTAGTGAATTGTGATGTCAGTGTGAGATCTCCATACTTCACCATGACTGAAGTATACTTCATGCACATAATTTTATAAGCATCACACATATAATTTATTTTTGTATTTTTTCCATGATAGGTTAATGCATTATTTCCAATGCAGTATTAGAAAGAGAAAATTATTTGAATTCATTTTGTTGCACACTTGGGGTTGTGAGCTATCAACAGATGTAGTACAGGGGTTAAACATTTTACCAGCTTTAAAAATTTGCAAGCCTGTGCTATTGCTTATAAAAAAAACAGGTGATTGGGAATTGGTGAAACCTGTAAGAGTGTTTAATAAATAAAACCCACCTTGCCATGATTAGGGAAAGATGTACAAGCTTGGCAAGTGGTTACTTGGGTACTTGGCACATACTGGCCGAGGTCGGTGGGGAGCTTGGGGACAGTAGGTTAGGATAGGAGGCTCGGACGAGTAATGTCAAATGCTTGCATTAATAATTTGTTTCTTTTCAGCATTTTCGTGCAGGTTGTTTTCTGTTCTTCGGTTTGAGTCGGTTATCCATGAGTTTGATCCGTACTTCAATTACCGCACCACCAAGTTTTTGGCCGAGGAAGGCTTCTACAATTTCCACAACTGGTTTGATGATCGAGCATGGTATCCACTGGGCAGAATTATTGGAGGCAAGTAATTCTTAGCTTTTGCATGGCATTGTTTAAACGCACATTCCCTGTAATTCTTTAAGATGCAAGTATATAACACATTTTTTTTTGCTTAAATATGTCAAAGCTCTTTGTTCTTAAGAGAAAAACAACTTGTAAATGCACATTCCAGTCTTAAGAAAGTGATTACTGTATTAATGAGTAAATATTGTCATATAACGATGAGATTGAACTTGCATCCTTGGACTCCCAAAACACACACATGCTCTACCGACTGAAACATTAGGAGCTCAGTCGGCAGCCCAGGAATGTAGGTTCGGTATCATCATACTGGATATATATTTTCTCAACCTGTCGGTTTTTTGTTTTATTTCATTTCGGGAGAGGCTAAATAGTGGCTCCCATTAGCTAGCACCAAGTCGGTAGCTTCACACATGCGTCACATCAGCCTTAGGAGTCTTTAATAGCTTATTGGAGA
Organism: Procambarus clarkii; assembly: GCF_040958095.1. NCBI lineage: Eukaryota > Metazoa > Arthropoda > Malacostraca > Decapoda > Cambaridae > Procambarus > Procambarus clarkii. Next base: position 39,447,038 of record NC_091163.1, read on the forward strand.
CCAGAGCCAGAACCTCTCCACCCTTAAAGAGGTGCAGGGAGCAGGAAATTATGATCCTTCTTAGAAAGGAATCAATCCAGAGAGTAAGTGTAGTAAAACAGACAACTGTGTGGTTCACAGAGAAACAAGAAGTAAAGCGGCAAATGACTTTACAAACGAGCCACTCGGTGGTCAGTTCAAACTCCTCTGGTGTCAGCTGACCACTTGCACCTTGTTGGAGCCTGGCCTCAGGCTGGGCTTGGGCAGTAGGAGAACTCTGAGAATGAAGAACTCCCACATTGCTCTAGGAATGCTATTATGGCAGTCCCACAGAGGAGCTGCCGGCTCCCACGATGACATACTCGAGTCCTTTCATTGAGGTTGACCTGTGTGGACCAGTCCTCGAGTCGCTGACTTTAGCGGGCCCAAGCTTTTTATAGATAAACATCAACCATTGTTTGAAGCCTGTCCTGTTGGGGCCATTTGCTTGCGTATTGTTTCCAAGTGTAGTGTTTGCTTCTTGTGCGCTTGTTTACAAACCTTGCTTGTTGTGTGGACTTTGGTAACTGTTAATTTTGAACTGCTTATAATTAGGGCAGTCGTACTGTAAGCACTCATCTAATGCCTCTGCCCTAACAAAAGTGACTTCTTCGGGAGTTTGTTCCCTAGAGGCCAGACTACCTTGTAGAGTGCCTTGCCCTGAGTAGTGCAAGGGGTCATTAACTCCTCTGTGGGGCATTTTGGCTTTATTGTTGAAGGGTACACTAGGGTTCACATTTTTTTATATACAGATTGCCGATGATCATCTTGGCAAATGTGTTTATGCTCGGGTTTGAGTTCGGTGTCGGTTCTTTTTGTGAGTATTCCTAGTGCCTGGGTGGCCTCTTGGTCCTTACCTCAAGTTCTGGCAAGTTCTGTGAGCTTTTGGCGTGACTCGTTATGATCAAGCCTGCAATTGTTACTTAGGAGCTTAAGGGATGTTCGTCAACTTTGCGACATGTCGATGATCATTCTTTTGTTGCTATGCTGCCTCAGGGCTCAGGACCTCGCTTCCTTGATGGACCTGGCTTCATCCCAGTTTTGTTTGATTTCGCCCTTTTGTTTGCAGTATGGGGTCCCTGACCATTCTTCATGGCATGATGATAACTGTTTATCTTTGAGGATTAACATGGCTTTTGCTATGCATGAACACTTATGTGATGGTAGGCAAGTTCTGTCTTTCACGTGTTGTTGGTTGCCCAAGGACATGGGCTTGTGGCAGCTGCCTATACTCGCTGGAACTCAGACTGCGGGGGACCACAGGCCCCATACTCACTTGGTGGCTGGTTTGCACATCTGGGCTGTGGTTGAGCTCATCTTTGACCAGCTCTGGGTCGGCCGGGATTTTTTTTTACTGCGCTGCCCGGTGTTGTTTCGTTATTTGTGGTTCTGACTTGGGCACTCTTGCTTGTAACTGATTGGGGTATGCCTCCGGACTGAGCCCGAGTTTATTTATTTATTTATATACAAGGTACATTGGGTTTGTGAGAATACATAGCATAGTACAGTAATTGCACTATTGTAAAGCCACTAGTACGCGCAGCATTTCGGGCAGAATGGCTGAGTTCGGGCAGAATGAATGAGTTGCTGGCTCATGATGCACACGTTGCAGTAGTAAGCTGGAACTAGGGATTTACACTGACTACTGAGTGGATCTTTTGTGGAGTCATTTGCTGCTTCACCACTTCTTGTTTTCCTGTGAACCATACAGTTGTCTGTTTTGCTTTGCTTATTTTCTGGATGTTCCCTTGACGAGGGTGATCGTATCGATCTCCTGCTCCCTGTACCTCTTTAAATGGATCCGGTTCTGGCTCTACTCTCGAGTAGGCTCTTGTAAGGACTCCTGGGACTGATGTGACTTGGGCGTGTAGAGCTCTCTCAGTGCTGGGCCTCGGGGTTCCACCGAGGCCCAACCAGAAAGCGAGGTTTCATCACATTCTATGTTTTATTTTTTTTATTTTTTAGGTACTATCTATCCAGGATTAATGGTGACATCAGCTGCCATCTATCATGTCTTGAATTGGCTCAACATAACCATAGATGTTCGCAATGTATGCGTATTTCTGGCGCCGCTCTTCTCCTCCCTTACAACTCTTGTCACGTATCATCTAGCCAAGGAATTGAAGGTAGGCTTTTAGCTGGTGTTTTTGTAAGCTTTTTTTGTTATTACAAGTAAAGTCATTTTCATTGAATATTTATATTTTTGTGCCTTTTATCTTCTGTCATGTTTGTTGTTCAATAAGGCTTAACAGATGTTTTTGTGCTGTAGTGTAGAGGCAATGGAAATGTGTGTGAAGAAGTGAATGTGTAATTATTTATGAGAAGTCAACAATGTATCACTGGACAAGGCATTACAAATGTGGTATATTTAAAAAGTTTAAATATATTATTGCTGAGATTGTATTATATATGTCCATAATGAAGGGATGGATTACCTTCAGGTACCTTACTGGTGCTGAGATTGTATTATATATGTCCATAATGAAGGGATGGATTACCTTCAGGTACCTTACTGGTGCTGAGATTGTATTATATATGTCCATAATGAAGGGATGGATTACCTTGAGATACCTTACTGGTGCTCCAGGAAAGGTTGAAAGTCAGTTGGGCGTCAGTTAGGTAGTTTTCAGATCCTTCCATATTGTGAGCATCCATGGCCTCATGACCAAACCACACACCAGAAGATGGAGAAACGACGTCGTTTCGGACTATCCTGGACTCGCATATGACTTGATAACACTCCAGGACGGTCCAAAATGTCGCCGTTTCTCCATCTTCTGATGTGTGGTTTGGTCGTCATATTTTCAGCCACGTTATTATGACTCGTCTGCATCCACAGTCTGGTTGCTAGGACAACAGTCTCATATTTTTCAGCCCCGAGCTCAAATGCCTGATTATCCAATGTAACATTATTCGTCATTCTTAAGATAGAGTAGCTGAATGAGAAAAAAATTGTATTTGAAATGTTAGTTCAGTGGAGTCTCCATTGCCTGGATCCATATTTTAGGGATTCTCCGATTAATTGAACATAGACATTTTTGGTTCTTCACCCACATTAACCATAGCCTGTCTGATTAATGGGGGTTAAATACCCATTATCTCCAAAGTTTTGGCACCATTTACCAGCAGGGAACACATACTTATGCAAGCTAATAAAAACATTTCATTGGTGTATTAAATATTGGTGCATTACTTTTAAAATACCATTACAGATATTTTGTGCATGCTTGATTATGAAAATAAATACCATTATAACAAAAATTGACAAAATTGGCTTGTGATCTTTTATGTGAATATTCAGATTGAAATTGGCTCAGGCATCCAGAAATGCCAATTAGTCTGGGTAATTGAGGATGGAGTACAGAAACCTCTTTTTTTTTCCGACACATGGCTAGATCTATCATGAGGTTATCTTGAGATGATTTTGGGGCTTGGTGTCCCCGCGGCCCGGTCCTCGACCAGGCCTCCTGTTTGTTACTGGCCTGCTATACTATCTTAAATAACATGAAAAATGATAGAAATACTTATTAGTTAGAATCAAGCAAAACATTTAAGTGCGACACGTTTTGACCCAATGTCATCTTATAATTTCCGTTGTCGGGGATAGGAATTCTGTACTTTGGCTTAGCATGGTTTCTCTAGGGGAACCACTGACCTTCTTCAGGATCCAGCCCCCACAACAGTTGCCTAACTCCCAGGTACTTATTTACTGCTAGGTGAACAGTGGCACCAGGTGAATGGGCACATGCCCAAATGCTTTTGTTGTACTGTTTGAATTGAAGAGTTTTGGTTGTGACCTGATTGCACTTACCACTGTAAGGGCAGTCAGGTCATAGGTCACATTGCCTTTGCCTTCCTCTCTCCCATCACAATCGACTTGATGATGGGTCAGGATGGACCGAAACGTCATCGTCGTCTTCATCTTGCGGTGTGTGGTTTGGTCATCGCACCACTGTGTTATCTTTATGTAGGGCATATGTAAATCTGTGTATCTATGTATTTACTTATGTAGGTTAGCTTAGCATTTTAATAGCACCGAATTACCTTCTGTGGTTGAGTGTTCAATAAACCCTTGAACTATATGTTTAACACTTCTCTAACCCTGTCCATGGAGGACAGAAGAAAATGTACATATACTGGTTAGCATTGTAAATGTGTGGCCACGTCTGTGGTAGAAAATAATAAAAAAAAAAAAAAAAAAAAAAAGTTATGTCAGCCAGCTCCGCAAGTAGAGCTGCTGTTAACTAGGCTTCTCGGCCAGTTGTGCCTCTGTTTCATAGAGCCGTCCAAACTATCTTCGTGTAAAGAATGGGTTGTAATACCTACATGCTTCTTTTTATGCCTGGGGCAATAAATAGAAGCAAATTTGCATCTTAATAAACGAGACAATGTTTTCTTCATGCTGTACAGTCGACCACAGAATGTTGGCTAGGTAATGTTTTCAGAATTGTTTTGCCAAATAAATCTGTCCATTCCATTCACCTGGGCTGTATGGGTCTGAGACCGTGGACCCCACGTGTGAGAGGCTGACGCTCTTATCAACTAGTCTGAGTTGATTCTCATAGACTAGTTGATAGTCTCTAGACTAGGAAAGTCTCCAGAAGCGATATCTTGTTGCCAAACTGGAATTGTCGACTTTCCCCCCGACTACTACTGAAGCCCAGAGGAATTTCTGACCCCATGTACACGCCATATAATTTGTCATCCACACTTCCGTGGAATTAAACACCTGGAGGGAGCCAGTCGGCCGAGCGGACAGCACCCTGGACTTGTGATCCTGTGGTCCCGGGTTCGATCCCGGGTGCCGGCGAGAAACAATGGGCAAAGTTTCTTTCACCCTATGCCCCTGTTACCTAGCAGTAAAATAGGTACCTGGGTGTTAGTCAGCTGTCACGGGCTGCTTCCTGGGGGTGGAGGCCTGGTCGAGGACCAACCGCGGATGGACTAAAGCCCCGAAATCATCTCAAGAACACCTGGATGCCAATTTATATGACGTGGGTCAGTAACTCGTCTGGGCTTCAGTAGTGGTCAGGGAAAGTAGAAAATTTCAGTTTGGCAGCCCGATGCTGCTTCTGGAAACTTTCCTTATTAAGACAGCTCATAGCCCAGTCAATAGAGTGTCGGCGTCACGCATGAGGGGTCCACGGTTGAGACCTATACAGCCCCGGTGAATGGAATGTTTATTTCCAGGGAAGTGTAGGATGACAGTTTAAATTTGTCCATGCTCTCTGGCCATAAATCAAGTTTAATTTATGAGAAATAGAATGTTTATTTCCAAGAATAAAAAATAACATGTAAATCTTGTGTATAATATATATATATGTGTGTTGGTGTGTATAAAAAAAATATATATATATATATATATAATATATATAATTTATTATATACTTTATATGTATATATACAGTATATACATATATATACAGTATGTAGATATAGTTGGTGTGTTGTAGAAGCCAATAAGCCGTGGGAAGCTTGCATTATTGTGATGTATGATGTGTACAACTTTGCAGGGTCCCGGTGCAGGGCTGGTTGCTGCCGTCATGATAGCCATCGTGCCGGGCTATATATCCCGTTCCGTAGCCGGCTCCTACGATAATGAAGGTTGGCATGTGTGATGTTCCTCCTTCGTTTATTTTCATTGGAAAAGTGAATATTGTTGAAATATTTTATGTATTGTATATCTGAATGTTGTTTGGAGTATTTGCAAAATGAATTTAAGTGTTGCTGGTTGTCGATTCTTCTTGCCACTCCGACCAGTTTTTCGTAATGGCTCATGAAAATAGGTCATAAATATTTTTTATGTTGATGCAGATTTTATGAATTTTGAATTTTTTTTCCTTTTTGGCATATCAATCATGGTGCATCAATTACTTTTTTATTAAAAGTGAGTTGTTACAGGTATTGCAATTTTCTGCATGCTGTTGACGTACTACATGTGGATCAAGGCTGTGAAGACCGGCACACTCTTCTGGTCGACGATGGCGTCTCTCGCTTACTTCTACATGGTGAGTCACGGAAATGTCGTCCTCGTTGGCAAATAATTAATTTTGTAGTTGTATAGATGTGCTGTGTTGACGTAAGTGATTTAACCCCTGTACTGCGCACCTGTGTTTGGCAAAAACTTCATAGTACAATTGTTAAGGACATATTTTGATTGGTTTTTATAAATGTTCAGGTAAAGTTAATGTGAAAATGTTTCCAAACTAAACTGTTTTCATTTCAAAACACAAAGAGATGAGAACATTATAAACATTAAAAAATAGTCAATGACATTTTTTGGCCCCTCAATAAGGAAATACTGTATCTTGAAGAGAAGCAGTTACCACTCAAGGCCTTGCTTGTGCTCGATAATGCTCCTGCACATCCTCCACAGATGCAAGATGATTTGTTTCCAGAAAATCAGTTCATCTCTAAGTTTCTTCCGCCCAACCCCACTCCATTCCTCCAACCTATGGACCAGAAAGTCATTGCCAACTTTAAGAAGCTCTACATGAAGGCCTTGTTGGAGAGGTGTGTTGATAGACAATACAGAGCTGACCCTCAAAAAATTCTGGAAGAACCACCTCAATATCCTGGGTGCCTTACGTTTGATCGATAAGGTCTGGGAAGGAGTGACACGGAGGACCCTAAACTCTGCATGGCCTAACTTGTGGCCTGCGGGGTGTCCCTGAGCGAGACTTCGAAGGTTTCGGTCCTGCATCTGCATCTGTGGATGACCCAGAAGTGCATCTAGTGGATGATATTGTTGCTCTGGGGCAACAATATCATCCACTAGATGATATTGTTGTTCGGTTGCAGGTATTCATTGCCTCCTGCACATACTCGGGCTGCTTCGAGAGGGAAATGTTTTGTTGATCTGGTCTCCTTGATCCTCCATTCCAGGCTTGTCTGTCTCAGGTCCTCAGCATTGTCTTTAAATGTAGCCAGCTTCCGGTCTACTCTTGGGCCCATGATGTTTGGAAGTGTGGGCCTTTGCTGTTATTTCTAGCATGTCTAGGGCTGGTTTCCAGGCTCGGGTTTATAAGGTGTTACTCCTGGCGACTCGTTGACTGGTCCCTGTCATGCTTGTGTTGTTCTGGGTAGGGCTTCCATCCTGGTCTGTCCCCTACAGGGTTTAATTCTTTGCACACCTTTCCTCTTCACCTGTTCAGTTCTGTTGTTCTTTTCTCTGTGGTTAGTTAGAGGGAGCCACAGTTTGGCCCCTCCAGAAAATCAGCATGGGATGTAATGAAACCTTTTCTAAGGAAACCTCGATGGCTGCCAGGACCCTCCCCTTCCTACCAGGAGGCTCGGTTGGGGACTGAGCTGCGGGGACGTTGAGCCCTGATATCATCGCAAGGTAACCGCCAGGTAACCAGGTGGCCCAGTTAGTTTCTTGGGCTCCGAAATGATGGTTGTTGGCACTGTGAACTGGCAACTCTTGTGATGCTGCCAACTGGATGCAGCCAGCTGGAACTCAGCAGTGATGGGGAAGTGTGGTGGGAGTTGTGGCACAAGTACTAGTTGGATTGTTTGCAAAAGTCATTTGCTGCATTGTTTGTTAACTGTATGAACCTTGAAGCTGTCCATTTTGCTTCACCTTCTTTCTGGGGGATTTGTTTCGTCAGTGAGGGTGATCTAGAATTCATTGTTCTTTTCTTCTCTGTGAGAGAGCCGGGTTTCGGTCTGTGGCCTCTGGAACGTTTGACACTCTTACCTCGCAAGGGCTGATGTGAGTGACAGGCGTGGAGCTGTCTCAGTGTGGCTCGCTACAAGGAGCCACTGTGTTCCTCACCCTCATCCCCCAGGAAGATGTATTTAATTATATTCCCCTGGCTGCTTTATTTTTTTATTTCAGATTTGAATGACTTCACTTCCCTTTCTCTCTTTATTAACTAGTCTTTTTTTTTTTTTTTTTTTTTAATTGCAGGTATCATCTTGGGGTGGGTACGTGTTCCTGATAAACATCATACCTCTGCATGTACTGACCCTGATGATCACTGGCCGCTTCTCACACAGGGTGTACGTGGCATATTCCACCCTCTACGTCATTGGTACCATCCTCTCCATGCAGATATCATTTGTTGGGTTCCAGCCGGTCTCTACATCTGAGCACATGGGGGTAAGAATTTTGATGCACAGTAGTGTAGTCATTTGAAGATTAAACATTTTGAATATGTATTGAGGTTGTTTTGAAGCTGCATCCCTGAGCCTCTTATGGAAGCAGGTTTGATATAACGCTTAGAAGTGGTAAATTGTGTTGGTGTAAACAAAGAGTAATTTACTGACAGATGGGCTGGATGGGGTCAGGTATACGTTAGTCCATCTGAGCTCGAGTGCAGTGTGTTTACCTACTATTTTTATAAATTGTATACAGTACTGTATTTATACTGTGATATATATCAAGTAGATTTTAAATTGAGAAATGATTCGTGTGTTTATTACTTTCAGGCATTTGGTGTGTTTGGACTATGCCAGATACATTCTTTTGTCGACTACGTGCGTTCCCGCTTGAATAAGGTGCAGTTTGAGGTACTGTTTCGTGCGGTTATCTCGACTGTTGCTGTGGCAGGTGTCTTGGTGTTGGTGGTGCTGACAGCTATGGGCAAGATTGCACCGTGGACGGGAAGATTTTACTCGCTGTTGGATCCATCGTACGCCAAGAACAATATTCCCATAATTGCGTCTGTGTCAGAACATCAGCCCACGGCCTGGTCTTCCTTCTACTTCGACTTGCAGATGTTAACATTCATGTTCCCTGTGGGTCTATATTTCTGCTTCTCCAAACTTACAGATGAGAACATCTTCATCATTCTTTATGGAGTTCTCAGCATTTATTTTGCAGTAAGTACAATATACAGGCTCTGACTTGTATACATATTATATAAGTAATAATATGTATATAATACTATACATATTATTACTTATATAATTATTATATAAGTATATAATATACATATAATACAACTATTTTTACATAATATTGGCTAATGAGTCGGTCCCTGGATTGGCTAATGAGTCGGTCCCTGGATTGGCTAATGAGTCGGTCCCTGGATTGGCTAATGAGTCGGTCCCTGGATTGGCTAATGAGTCGGTCCCTGGATTGGCTAATGAGTCGGTCCCTGGATTGGCTAATGAGTCGGTCTCTGGATTGGCTAATGAGTCGGTATTGATATATGATAAAATAATAACAATTTGCACAACTTTACATTTTATCACAAACGGATTCAGTGAGCTCACCTGGAGCAAGCTCACTGGGACCACCACCTCACACAGCAGGGATCTAATATAAACACGCTTTAAATTGGTTGTAAGGGATGACTAGAAGTGCTGTGGTAATTGGCAGCTGGTTCACCTGGCTGTTACACCCAGTTGCCACCAGGTGACCCCAGTGTTCATCTTGCACTTTGTCTAACTAGATTCCTTGTAAACCATAGGGACAAAAGAAAGGCAGCCAGCAACTACAGTATGTTCAGGAAAGGGCTTGTTCATTTTTTCTCAAAGCAAGAATGGTTTAAATTAAATATGAGAAGGATAAATAAATTACAATGTATGCATGGCAGAGCAGGCAAATGCAAATCCTGAAGGGTTCTTTCGGATACAGTGGGACTTAAATCAGCAAATCTCGATTCAACAAATCTCCAGTTGGAATGCACACTTCCAGGCTGGATTTCCTCGCCTGTTTCCACAAACAAGAGTTTGCTGAAGCGAGGGATGGGCGCATTTGCTCAGGACACCTTGTGACCTTGCGATAATTTTAGGGTTCAATGTCCTGCTGCCTAGTCCCTGACCAGCCCTCCTGGTCAACCAGGACTGTTGGGACAGTCCACACAGACTGGTGGAAATGTTGCCAATCATATCATGGGTTAAAATTTAAGATTCCCTTTGTGTTATCAGCCCATAGAGCATGGGAAATGTAAGGATATGAATGGTAACACTAAGGAACACTCCCTAATTTGTAACACTTACAAATTACATAACCTCTTAATTTGGCTCCATTTGTGGGGGAAATCTAGCGGTGATTGATTTGATTATTAATTCAAGAGATTGTATTTAATTGTACTGTAGTTATTATTTATTATTTGCGAGAGGACTGTATTTTTATAATTTATCACCAGTAAACTTCATTTCACACATTTTAGGGGGTTCATAATTCAGTTTTATCACACCATAATGAAATGGTTGATATAAATTTCTGTACTAAACTGTAATTAAATACTGTCTCCACTCGATCATCAGGACTATATGGGAAGGACCCCCAGCCGGATTATCACATTTTTTGGATAATGGTACTTTTTCACCTACGAGTCCAAAAGTGACAATTTCCAACTACTTTTATACTACAAACAACATAATTTGAATTGCTTTGCCACATACAATTATTAAATATTCAACTAGAAACCTCAACTTACCTTGTTGGTGTTCGTCTTCTTGATTGATGCCACACATCTTGAAGTTAAGAATTCTTAACAATTTACGTAACTTATACTAACACAACACTAAAATTAGCACTTAAAATTACTGTACAGTTCATTAAGGAAAGTTAGTTTTGACTGCCAGCTGCTGAAGCCTCACTGGTTGAAGGCACTTGGCTTGCCTGTGAGGCTTCACTTGTTGAAGGCGCTTGCATGTGCCTCACTTGTTGAAGGCGCTCCCGCCAAACACACACCGAAACTACGACGTTGGTACAATGTTCGAACAAGTTTTAACACCTCCTAACCAGTTATAACAACTTATATAGCAAGTTGTAACAACGTTCTAATACGTCATAAACACGTTAAGCCAAGATGTAACAACTTTATTACAAGTTGTAACAAGCGGAAAATAGAGACAGTTTCGGTTTGTGTTTCCCGGGCTTGGCTTGCCTGTGAAGCCTCACTTGTTGAAGGCGCTTGCATGCCCTCACTTGTTAAAGGCACTTGGCTTGCCTGTGAGGCCTCACTTGTTGAAGGCGTTTGCATGTGCCTCACTTGTTGAAGGCGCTTGGCTTGCCTGTGAAGCCTCACTTGTTGAAGGCGCTTGCATGCCCTCACTTGTTAAAGGCACTTGGCTTGCCTGTGAGGCCTCACTTGTTGAAGGCGCTTGCATGTGCCTCACTTGTTGAAGCGCTTGCATGCCCTCACTTGTTGAAGGCGCTTGGCTTGCCTGTGACGCCTCACTTGTTGAAGGTGCTTGGCTTGCCTGTGACGCCTCACTTGTTGAAGGCGCTTGGCTTGCCTGTGAGGCCTCACTGGTTGAGCAACACGTAACTTGTCTTTAATTGTTAGGACAACCTTCCTCCTCTTAACACCTCCAGAATGGGATTGATGCTGCTACCAGACATAGTCTTGGCCAAAAATGTTCAAAGTTACTATGAAAATAAAAAAGTTATTTAAAAAAATATTTCACTAATGGCGCAGCACTGTGTATAACACGAGGGACGGGAGCACATGGGTTGACCAGTGTTGGACGGGTCCACTTGGGGTGGGGCAGCTATAGCACGTTACGTAGGCCGCCAGGAGGAAACACTCACAATATTTTTGAAGGAAACTTCAGCCTGTGCACATTGTTTTTTGTAAACTTATACTGTATATTTGTTATTACATAATTACTAGTACTTATTTCATTTGGTTTTGGCTATGATGAATTGTTCTAAAATTAATGGTAATTCCTGTACCCAGGTGGTCCCTCCCGACGCTTCCTTCCCACCCTCCCGACACCACCCACCCACCCCACCCCCTCCTCCACCATGCGTCTAGAGCTACAGGCAGACGGGATTAATATGGTACGACCCGCCCCATGGCTTTCATATCCAGACAATTCAATAAATATCCGGCTAAACCAGCCTTTATCCGGCTCCCATGGCTATTTTGGCCGGATATTGATAACTTTATCCTGTCACGATTTTGGCCGTATAAGGGCGTTTTCCGGATGTTCGAATCCCAGATAATCACGTGGTTACAGTAATTGTTAATGTGTTAGACTACAGTGGTTAGTATTAACACTTTCGCTCGGCGACGACTCAATGCTTCATTTATACAAATACAGCTTACTTGTATTGTAGAATGTGGCCTGGTCAAGCAGATATGAACACGAAAGATCACGCGAACTGATACTCTGATAAGAACTGATACTCTGATAAGAAGTGATGGTGGGTTAGGCTAGCATCGTCACACGTCACGTGTTGTACCAGGTAGCTGCTGCTAATGTCTTCTTCCCCTTCAATTTTACCCATCAGAAAGGCACATGGTAATAATGGTAACCAATATATAACGGCTATATCAAGGAAAATGATTAGTCTATTTACTTAGTGATTTTACCCTTTTGGTTGCTGACTTCGTGTCCTCGCCGGTCTTCCCTAATCTATATTACTGGCCAGAAATAACTAGATTAAACGGGTTATCGGGTACAGAACACTTCCCTTATTGGCTAGCAAAAATGTGTTGATGATGGGAGATTTGGACGTCCCACAACACTGCATCTAGCGGGTAACATTTGCGGAGGTTTCCGATGTGCTCCTAGACGAGACTTTTGTTAATGGTATAATTATGGCGTCTTCTCTCTCCCTCCAGCAGTGGAAAGTGGAAAGAGGATTTATATATTTAATTTGTTTTAGTACTGATAACAGTTTCCTGGAATAAATTTAATTATGATGTTTGCAGTCCAGAGACTGATGATGTTTTATGAAGACTTCTCAATAATATTAACTAGTGAATTTAATTTGGTGACGTGGCAATTATATCCTCGTTTTCTTCAGGGGAAAATTCCACACTTCTAATTTTCTTTGAATACTTAAATAAAATACTTTTGGTTAATTTGTTAGTACAAAAGATTTGAAAACAGACATTCGAAAACCAAGATTCCACTGTTCAGTACTTTAACCCTTAAGTTGCGCAACACATCATATGATGGGTTGAGTGACTTGCTATAAAATGTGCATCCCATCATATGATGTATTGGAGTACTACGCAAGATTTAAACGGCCCGCGGATACACGGGGTTCATCTCACCTTCATCAGGGCTCTTGTAAACAGACGCCATTTAAAAAAAAATCGTGGACCAAATTCTCGGGTGTGAGGGGCTCAGTATTGAGTGAGCCACCAAGCCTGATGCACGCAGCATGAGCTCACAGCACTGCTGTTCAGCTTGTGACCACAGCATCGCCTAAAAATGCCATAATATACATGTTCATGTTATTATTTAGCGATGATATTATTACAGAAAACCCCTGACTGTGATAAAAATGACCAGGATTTTGATAATAGCAGGATTGTTGTGATAATTAGTGCTGTAGTGGGAGGAGTAATGTTGGTGGGGAGGGAGGTAGCGTTGTCTGCTGACTCTGTGTGACAACCTTTTACTGTCTGGAATCACTATACCAGCTTAGTTGTTTGCTATGGTAAACAAAACATGCAGATACTTGTATATAACGTCTGTATATAAAAGCAAAAACAGTATGGTGGGAGGAGAATGGTGGCGAGTCAGGTGAGGTGAGGGAGGGAGGGAGTGGCAGCCAGTGGCGGGCTGCCACTGCCACTCAGCATACCAACTTAGTGGTTCGTTATGGTGAACACAAATATAGATACTTAGATATAACGTGTATATACAGTGTAATAACAGCAAAAGGAGTGTGTGGGGGAGAAGCCATTTTGGTGATGGGTGTGGCAACATCTGCATGATTTGTCATGTTGGTAGGGGTGGCCACTATGCTCTTTGGGCACTATACCGGCTTAGTTGAACAGTTATGGTGAACAAAACATGTAGATACTTATATATAACGTCTGTATATAGGGCAATAACACCACAAACAGGGGTGAAATTTTAGTGCGTCTGACCTTGAATGTGTGAGGGAAGCAGCCGCCAGCTGACTGTGTGTAGCGACGTCTCTTAGTGCCTGAGCTAACTATATCAACTTAGTTGTACAGTTGTGGTGAACAAAACATGTAGATACTTATATATAACATCTGTATATAGTGAATAAAAGCAAAAACAGTATGGTGGGAGGAGAATGTGGGAGAGTGAGGTGTTGAGGGAGTGAGTGGCAGCGAGTGGCTGGCTGGTGTGTGGCGGTCACTCCTCATTGTTTTTTGACTCATAATACGAACTTAGTGGTTCGTTATGGTGAACAAAACATGCAGATACTTATATATAACCTGTGTATATAGTGTAATAACCGACAAAGTATTTGTTCACTGTTTGATGAACATAATAATTGAATCAACAATATGCTCACCATATTTTTGAGTACAGCGATGATTCACTCATTTTATTATATAAATATATCACACTACACACTATTGAATAATATTACAGCAAAAAACTACAAAAAATCAATCGGACATTGAAATAATTAGGTAATTATTTCTTTGTGGCCACTCCTGCCTGACAGCTGGGGAGCAACAGGCCATCTGGGACGCACGCTGAGTCAGTGCCTGTTTTTTGTCAGACTTCACCGCCCTATAGCGGGCAATATATGCCACTTATGATTTTATTTTTCCCATGATCAGAGAACACACATTAACATGTTTAGAAGGTTTTTTTTTTTTTATGCGCTTGTGGGTGACATGCTAATTAGCCCTGAGCAGCACAAGGGTTAAAAGCCTAATTCAGTAAAATAACACATCTATTCTGGTCACAAAATGTAGTTTGTCTTTATTTTATTAGTACAGCTAAAGTTAGTGTAAAATTGCAGGGTGTGATGGTGCGTCTGATGCTGGTGTTGGCTCCAGTGATGTGTATCTTGTCGGGTATTGCCGTGTCTTCGATGCTTTCCACATACATGAAGCAAATTGATGAGGTCAAGACGGAGAAAAAGAAAGCCAAGTTTGAAGGCAATTATTTTATGAGAAGCGAGGTGAGTTTGATTGTTAAAATACAATTTATATGGAGAGCCCCGTCGGCTCCCTGAAGTCGGGGAGCCTCCGGGGCTCACCCAGAAACTGGCGTTTCATTACATTCAATACTGGTTTTTTGTTCAAAAATTAAATAATTTAAATTAGAAGTTTTGTATTTGCATTATTGATGTATTGTTATTGTATATTATACAGTATATGAAATTATGCATTAATATTGATTTTAATAAACAGTTTGAAATACGTTTTACATATTACATTTACATATTATGTCTAAAGCATATTACATATGGCATATTGCATCTAAACATTGCACGACAACTAGATGGAAATTTATGTCTTTCTTGTTTTTTCCTTACAGATCGCCACATTTTTTGTGTGTGTAATGTCGGTATTTTTGGTGATGTACACACTGCATTGCACCTGGGTAACTTCAGAAGCGTACAGCTCCCCATCAATTGTTCTTTCTGCACGTGGTCATGATGGCTCCAGAATCATATTTGACGACTTCAGGGAGGCCTATTACTGGCTGCGTCACAATACCCCCGAAGTTTGTAGCCGTTGGAGTTGTGTTGCCTTGTCTACGTCTAGTTGAAAATTTATCGGATATTGACACCCTTGAATTTCTTTGCTATACAGTTTCATTAAGTAATTATGCTAAGCTCTTGTCATTTTTTTCTTGTTTTGCAGGATGCTAAAGTGATGTCTTGGTGGGATTATGGATATCAGATAACAGCCATGGCCAACCGAACTATCCTGGTGGACAATAATACTTGGAACAATACACACATATCCCGTGTTGGTCAAGCCATGGCCAGCACGGAAGACAAAGCTTACGAGATAATGAGAGAACTTGATGTAGATTACGTCTTGGTCATCTTTGGAGGACTGACGGGCTATTCTTCCGATGGTAAATATATATATAATAGCGGTTCTTGAGTATTTTTTTTTAATTCAATACTGTATAGTATTTAAGCTTCAGCTTAAAAAAAAGCAAAAAGCAAAATTCTTACCTACTAATCAAAAGCTTTTTGAGCCTTTGTGTAATAAACTCCTATTACCCGCCATCATGCTGTTTGACCTCCGTATTTATGATAAGTCCAACTGTATGATCTCGGTTCCGGCTGCAGAGCATATTATAGCGTTACCTACATGCTTCCCTCTGACTCGGCCTGTTATTTTTTAAGCATTCCTAGCCATACAAATGAATTCTCTCCCATAATGTTTTATCGTACTTAAAATATTATACATCTTGCCATCTTGGCTTAAAAAATGCAGGGAACGTGTTGACATTGGCTTCCACTTGCAGCAAAGCCAAGAGAAAAAATACGATATACAGTATTAGTTGATACAATGGGATATGTTAGTGAGCTAATAAGGAGTTTCTGTGGGGAGTCCCTATGGCTCCCTGGAGCTTACCGGGCTCATATAAATGTATTAGACCGTGGCATCAGTCAATGGAGTTCTTGCCTACCGGGGACCACAAGCCAGAACCTGGCCCCTCAGAGAGGCATGAGGAGCAATGGCCTATGGAAACCCCGATGTGTTTGGAAGCATTCTATGTCTGTCATCGACTGGGGGTTTGGCACCCAGAAAGATAGGCATAACAAAACAAACCCCACATGGTAAAAATTACTACCTAAAACCGAACAGGGAGGCAGAACTGTCAAACTAAAACAAGCAAATGTCACTAACCCTGTTGCCCTGATTGTCTGTGCAGCCTCGGACCCCCCGCACCGGCCGCTCCAGCGCCTGATGTGGACTGTGGTGGTCATCAACTGTGGCCTCTTGACTCCTTGCAGTTTTGTGCCTTTTGGTGTATTTCTGCAGTGTGTGGTGCACAGGCCATGAGTAACTGATCAGTAATGGGGCTACATGCACTTAAGGCCATCTTCCCTAGGTGCCCCTGTAAGTACTGCCCTTGCGCCTTGGGGCAAGGCGTAAGGGCAGTATTTTCGTAGGGGTGTTTTGCTGCTCAACAATTGCCCGCCCTTGGGGCCAGCTGGGGTGTTTTGTAGCCGCTGTTTGGCCTTGGATGGGGAATGGTATCATTGCTGGTAGGGGCACAAGGTATTGTCCAGCTTGTCTCCCATTGTACACAGGGCCAGTTCTGTTCTTCCTGGGGATGTTGTGCTTTTGCGGGATATTATTTGTCTTTATTTTGCTTGGTGGTGGCCTGCCCCTTGGTTTATCCACCTTCTGTTATATTGGTGGTCCTCTGCTAGGCCCCCGTGCTTGTACACATCACAGGGATTCAGGTTTTTAGAAGTTTTCTTGGTAGTGTGGGCCCAACCGGTTAGTAATACCTTGCCTGGGCTTCCCCCTTAGCAGTCAGTCTCAGGGCCCTGGAAAACCCCATTGGGGCTCTTTGGATCTATGGATGCATCCTCTGTGTTTCAACTCGCTGAGTGTGAGTTTGACGGTTGCTCTGTCTCCTTATCTCAGGGTGACACCAGTTTTGTCTACCATGCAGCCAGCTGGATCAATAACACCTTTGACCCGGAGTCTTGCGAGTCCTGTTCCTTGCTTGTACTCCAGTTTACCCATTCTAGTGATATTGATGTTTGGGTATAGGTGACTTCGGTGTTGCATGCTAGATATCCGTTGCTGCAGCACGCTAGGTTGGTTACTTGTCCGGATGCCCCGAGGCTGCCTTGCTTGGGTTATAGGGACCCAGACTTGGGGGCATTTGTCGCTTCAACTTTGGTTTCGTCTGCGCTTCCTAATCTTCCCTGTTTGGTGGTGTTCGTTCAGTGTGACCCCTTCCCCTTGCTCACATCTTCCAAACGTCTGAGAGTTTCAGAATCGGGGCAGGGTTTAAATGGTAGTGAGACTCGGGCGGCTTCGGGGACTGATCCACCCGGGTTGGTGATTGAGGCATTCGAGCCTACTCTTCCCACCGAGGCGTCTGGGTCTTATCAGCGAACCTCATTTTTCTCAGCGTTTTTCCAGGACTCTGCGTTTTCTTTAGGGGCAGAGTGTGTGGAGGATGACTCTGCCCCTGGTCCTGGCATGGAGGATCTCAGGGCTGGGAAGGAGTCGACTTGGCAGGGCCTGGGCCCTGTTTGAACCCGCT
This sequence comes from Procambarus clarkii, assembly GCF_040958095.1. Classification (NCBI taxonomy): domain Eukaryota; kingdom Metazoa; phylum Arthropoda; class Malacostraca; order Decapoda; family Cambaridae; genus Procambarus; species Procambarus clarkii. Next base: position 39,464,945 of record NC_091163.1, read on the forward strand.
TAAGTGTTGGTGCCCTCGTAGTGGGTTATGCCCCCTTCCCGGGGTGGCTGCATGGTCGATCTGCGCTACAATGTTAGTAACGTTTGCTTGTTTTAGTTTGGGAGTTCTGCCTCCCTGTTCGGTTTTTAGGTAACAATTTCTACCATGTGGGGTTTGTTTTGTTGCGCCTACCTTTCTGGGTACCAAACTCTGGTCGATGGCAGACATAGAATGCTTCCAAATACATGGAGGTTTCCATAGGCCATTGCTCCTCGTGCCTCTCTGAGGGTGACCAGATTCTGGCTCATGGTTCCCGGTAGGCAAGAACTCCATTGACTGATGCCACGGTTTAATACATACATATCAGCCCGGTAAGCTCAGGGAAGCCTCTGGGGTTCACCCAGAAAATGACATTTTATTACATTCAATGTTAGTTTTTTAAAGGTAGATGACTTGAGTGATGGCCATCTGTGTCACTCAAGGTTGTTCTCTCAATTTCTCCTCATTAACAAAAATTCAGTGGTTTAGCCTTACCAAATGTGACAATGTATGCTGCCCACGTGACCTTCTGCAGCAGATGCTCATTATTCCCATGAATTGTCAATATTTCAGCTGTTTGTTATTTCTCTAAACCACTGCAATTTTTCCGTTGGGGTCGGTCAATTGCGAAAAATATGTTGTGCGTTCAGCAAGGGGGACAGGTTACTCTCCGAGAATGACCCTTCCATCCCCCCTCTCATTTATTTATCATCATCAACCCATCCACACTATTATCTTTTGATTAATCAAGTATGATAAATATAAAAGTATTCAAGTGTGTTGTGCAGTAAATAGCAGCAAACTTGAATCATACTTAAAAGTGGTCATACGTTGGTCAGTGATTGCAAAATGTTGTCTGCCGTCACAACGGTCTGTATCATCATGCTCACAACCGGGTGACCCAAGTTTAATCCCAGGCAGAACAGAAACATTTGAGCATGTTGCTGTTCACCTGATGCTTCTGTTTAACTAGTAGTAAAGTAGGTTATCTTGAAGATTTTTCGGGGTTTAAGTGTCCCCGCGGCCCGGTCCTCGACCAGGCCTCCACCCCCAGGAAGCAGCCCGTGACAGCTGACTAACACCCAGGTACCTATTTTACTGCTAGGTAACAGGGGCATAGGGTGAAAGAAACTCTGCCCATTGTTTCTCGCCGGCGCCCGGGACCACAGGATCACAAGTCCAGTGTGCTGTCCGCTCGACCGACCGGCTCCCTGACAGGTGACCAGGGGTTTGGCACGCTTTAGGCTGTGTCCTGAGGAAGGTCGGTAGTTGGCCTTGGGTGGGACCTTACACTTAGTGGTTCTGTTTACTTAGCAGTAAATAGGTACACAGGAGCTAGTCTAAACTGTTGTGGGTTCCATCTTGGAGAAGGTCAGTAGGTCACTGGGGGATATACTTGCACCGTGTACATATCCATGACATAGCACCTTAAATAAAGTGTAAGATTTAAGAAATGATACTCTTATTAGTGCAAGAATTGATTAAGAAAACCTGGACAAATTTACAAGTTAAAAAGTGTCGAGGTCAAGAGATATCCAACTTTGCCCTAATGACGTGCTCTTTTCTTTAGTAACCCAGATTTTGTTATCCAGATACAGTACTGTATTTTATCCAGATTTTTGGTTATATAGATTTTCAGTTGTCCAGATTTTTTTTATGAGGTGTATAAGGAAGCTAGGTGGCTGAGTCACTGTGTCTGTCGGCGCCAGATGCCTGTGTGCCGAGACGGTTGTGCGGGAGCGAAGACTCAAATGTTCAACTTGGAGGATTTTTATGTTCATTGCTGAACTTAACAATTATTTGCAGAGTGTTGAATAATGCAATTTATGTACACTTTATTGACCAACAGTGAATGACTAGTGTAAGGAGACCTACAGTACACTGTATAGGTACACCTAGATATTGCATTCTCAACACAGCTCAGTGTTACAAGCCACGCCTCTGCTGCGCTTGTCTGGGAATGTCATCCTGTCATAGCTTCAAACACTGATGGTAAAGTGCAAGTCACTATTTGATGATGACTGCACGTCACTACAATAAACCCCATCACATGGTAACCAATTATTAAATGATACCCGTAGTGGCATTTTTGGGCTGATCTTTTTGAACTCCGTTACTTCCACGTTTATGTATTATAACCTTGTTTACGTCATTGTTAAAAAAACGACAATAATGATGAAAATTTGAAATGACAATGGCAGCGTGTTGAGGCTAATGTACAATGTTTAGTATAAAATTACTGGCCTACCTGCAGCTTAATGCATATAACGGTGCATCTTGTCATTTGTCATTGTATAAGATATCCTTACAAGCAATAATGTATCGGAAGTTCTTATATTTTGTGAACAGTAATCAATTGATAGACTAGAAAAGTACCTTCATATTTGCTCAAAGGTACAATAATGTATACAGTATTACATATTTACATGTCATTTTCAATCGTCAGATATCAACAAATTCTTGTGGATGGTACGTATTGGAGGAAGCACCGAGAAGGGCGGTCACATAAAGGAACACGACTATTACACTCCTGCTGGGGAGTTCCGTGTGGATAAAGAGGGCTCGCCCACACTGTTGAACTGCCTCATGTACAAGATGTGCTACTATAGGTTTGGCCAAGTCTACACCGAAGGAGGTAAGGATTGCTTTTGTATTCGTAGCTTGAGAATAAGTTGCAGTAATGGAAGTGAAATATATAACCCAGCCCTCTCAAACGAAACGAAAGTGACCGTTTCGGGTCGTCTTCGCCCCGTAATAAGTCGTCGCTGTCATTTCCTGAATGAGCGTTGGGTTATTTGTATCTATGTTATTGCATTTTAAACTTAGCATGCTTATGATGCTTTTTATTGTATTTATTTATTTACATACTGTATATACAGTATACAAAATTACAATAGGATATGTTGTGTAGATTTTAGCGTTTTGTTGATAAATTCTCATAAAACCATTAACACACTATTTTGGGCATGTTTCATAGCTAATTAGTAACCAATTAGTAAAGTAACATAGCATAATTAATAACTCAAAGCTAATAACTTTCATACCACCTCTTCAATACTTGCACCTGCTTCTGATCCCTTCACTATTTAGTATGTCTTTAAACTGACCTTTCACATTTCATGCACCTGGGCTCTAGGAGACTCGAACTGTGAACCCCACTCGTGAGAGGCCGGAGCTCTATTATTTACTTTACCTTTCACATTTCTATTCTGGGGAAGCCCCAATGGCTCCCTGAAGCTCTCTCGAGATTTGTCCGTGCAGGTGGGTCACATGAGGTGCAGGAGTTGTGCTTGGCCTACTGGCTACCAGAGCCAAGACCTGGCCACCCCTAGCACAGGTGCAGAGCGAGTGACAATTTGCCACCACACCAGAAAGCATCGGGAAAGCACCCGGAAAGTCATTGAAGCTTTATAGCCTGGTTGATACCTGTTTGATGGGGTTTTGGGAGTTGTTCTACTGCCCAAGCCCGGCCCGAGGCCAGGCTTGGCTTGTGAGAGTTTGGTCCACCAGGCTGTTGCTTGGAGCGGCCCACAGGCCCACGTACCCACCACAGCCCGGTTGGTCCGGCACTCCTTGGAGGAAACAATCTAGTTTCCTCTTGAAGATGTCCACGGTTGTTCCGGCAATATTTCTTATGCTCGCTGGGAGGACGTTGAACAACCGCGGACCTCTGATGTTTATACAGTGTTCTCTGATTGTGCCTATGGCACCTCTGCTCTTCACTGGTTCTATTCTTCATTTTCTTCCATGTCGTTCGCTCCAGTACGTTGTTATTTTACTGTTATTTTGACATAACTGGAGACAACTGGAGGGATGACAAAGACAACAGCCTCAAAACAAAGACAACAGCCTCAAAACAAAGACAACAGCCTCAAAACAAAGACAACAGCCTCAAAACAAAGACAACAGCCTCAAAACAAAGACATTAGCCTCAAAATAACTCTACAAATGATTGGCACGAAACAAGAGAAACATTCAAAATCGGTGTCAAACCTCGTAGTAACGAATGCCACCACCAGGTGGGCCAGCATCCACATGCAGCCATGATCCCTGTTCAGTTCACTTGCTGATGTCCAGCTGGACAACAGTGTTCTGGGTCTTTCAGACATGGCCTGCCATTCTGCTTCAAGGCAAGTGCTGGCCATCCTTGGGCGTTTCCTTGCAGGGGACAGTTTCTTTCACACCGATGCCCCTGTTACCTAGCAGAAAATAGGTACCTGGGAGTTAGACAGCTGTTACGGGTTACTTCCCGGGGGGGTGTAACAAAAAGGAGGCCGACCGGGCCGTGGGGATGCTAAGTCCCGAAATCATCTCAAGATAACCTACTAGAGCTTTGTTGGAACAGTAGTGGATTTTATGGATACGAACTGCATCTTGTCACGATGCAGCCAAGTTTAAGTGCCACACTGCTATCCAAGAGGAGCAAAAATGAAAATTTAATTACAAAAAATTGATTAACTGTAAAGACAGGATTGTAGCAACATTTGGCTCCATCTTGGACCGTTATCAAATAGTGACAGCAAGAGTGGGATTGATGATGATTGATGAAGATTAAGCCACCCCATAGGTGGCACCCCATAGGTGGCACGGGCAATCCTGTTACCGAACCCGTAAAGCAAGAATGGGAGTGTGTGTCAATATAAGGTCCATTTACCCCTCAATAACAAAACGGTCAGAGATCACACTTTACCTTAACCTCTGTCTCCCTCCGGTGGATTCACTCCGTCTCTCCCGGGCTGTGCGATGTTCTCAACAGCCCTAATACCTTTCACCTCATACCCTCTTGCCTTATATTGACTACCTCTCCCAGTCTTGCGATGTCACGACATAAGGGTGCAGGTCAAACTGAAACGTCGTCATATTCCTTTCTTTTCGAGTGTGGGGGTTAGGTTATTTGTTTCAGCCACGTTGTGAATTATTCTTCTCACATTATGTATACGTTTCCTGCAAACCAAAATTTAGGTGGACCTTTCACTAGTCTCATAGAGTACTCTATACTGTGCTTACTGTCTCTTGATTTCTTTTCTATTTGCTAAATGTATTAATTAATTTTTGTGAAGGTTAATATATTCATTTTTCTTTACAGGTAAACCACCTGGATATGATAGGGTGCGCAATGTAGAAATAGGAAACAAAGATTTTGAATTGGATGTTTTGGAAGAAGCGTACACGACAGAACATTGGATTGTTCGTATTTACAAAGTGAAGGATTTGCCAAACAGAGGAGCCTAGAGCTAAACTTTGAATTAGTCAATTAACCAATAGTAAACATTAAGTAGTGTAATTTTGATACAGGTTCCCGTGCAGTATTTGGATTGACCTTCGATCCCTATTTTTGTGATCCAATAGGTCTTTGTTGATGGTGCTTGCTGATGACTCAAGTTGTGGAATATTTTCCCAGTCTGGTTATGTAAATATACTCAGAATAATTATGGAGTTGTGAATTATTCTATGAGAAAACATTGACCAGTATGATTGGGATTCCACCTGCCTTCCTGAGCTCCTCGGGCACGTGCACTACCAACTGGACCACGATGGGCTTGTCATTAGTGGTGTGAGAGTGGCTGAGGGGTTCAAGGGTGTGTGTGTGTTCAGTCCCACTCAACGACTTCAGTGTTTTCACGTAGATATATCGTGTAATTGTGATTGCATCATGTATGGTGTAATGACATTCATACGTTCTTGAAATATGGAAATATTTCCGCTGTGAATATTCTCATAAAGAAGAAATTATTAATTCATAATAAATTTTTGTTGTTTTTGCTCTCTGTTAAAGGGTGTTATGATGGCCTTGAAATGCTTAATTGGGCTTGTATATAAACTTTATTGCACAATTTTTTCTTCAAAATTGCCATACTAAAAATTAGTGCATTTTTTTCACCATGAAAAAATTAAACTAAAAATGCTTGTTAAACTCTTGTTCTAAGGTATGTGATGTTGAGGACATTAGCTATAATGTTCAGAAGCACAAGATAACTATGTTTAAAAGATAAGATTTGTTGTATTTGGAGGCACATGGCTTACGACGAGGCTGTGTGATGGGATCGTACCCACGTCCCTGGACTCCTCGGGCACACGCACTGCCCACTTGACTCTGAGGAACTGGACCCCATCGTACGGCTCTAATATTTCCTTATGGGTATAACACGTACTAGTGATTCCAGTGTGCATATGGTTTTAAAATGGTTTAATTTTGTTTACTTAATGTATCTCCTCCTCTATGCATACAGTGAAGCACTATATGACTGTGGTGGTTTTAACCTGTCCTCCAAAATTGATGGTTATTAAAGCAACTATTGGTCAAGTGTACACAGTTGGACTGTTGCACCCAAAAAGAGGCAACTTTTGTATTATCGATTTTGTGGAAGATACAAGAAAGAAGCGAAGCTAAACATGTGTAGGCTGGAGATGGTATATATTTGAGGTAAGATTGCATATTTCGGACAAGACGAGGTTACGTTGATGACCAAACTACCCGTCGGAAGATGAGGGGGAAACAACGTTTCAGTCCATCCTGGACCATTATCAAGAGGATTGTGACGGGTGCGAGGGAGGTGCGGGAATTTAGTAAGGCAAGAAAGAGAAAGGCGAGGAGCGGGTAAGGGGAGGAAATTCCCAGAAGACTATCTTGAGCCACGTTATTGTGACTCGTTGCCCAACAGGTTAGGTTGTATAGCTACAGTTACACTACTTGGCCATGCCATTTACAGTATTTAAAAAATAAAAAACTTAAATTTTTTTGTACTACAAAACGAAAGTTATTATTTTGTGTACAATAGTCGATTTTTGTGTGTTCGAGGAATGGTTACTAAAAGTACCATAATTTTTGGAAGATGGGGTTTTTTTTTTTTGACAGCAGGATATTGCTGTTTGTTAAGTTCAAAGTTGGGCACAAAATATTTAGGTTGCTTTTCCATGATTGAAATGTCCTCAGTCCTGGTGTAATAGGGGAAGACAGTTTTTGTAAGGTGTGTGTGAGAGCATTCCAGAAGTGCACTAATTGGTGCATTTAATAAAAGAGTTTTACATATGTTGCATGTTATTTATATTCTCTGATGTAATGCTGGAGAGAGAAGTGTTCTAGTTTGCCTTTGTGTTGCTAACATTAAGTTTTGAGAGTGGAATCCTGCCAGGAGAGGTTTTCCCCCAGGAAATGTATAATTATCAAAAGAAGGCACCAAGCCAGGGAGACTTATGTAGCATCATCAGTGTCGCAGGAGTATCAGAAGGTGCTAAATATCCTTAAGGATGCCAATACGAAAACAAAAGTGCTCAAGGGAAGCGATATCGAAGGTATCTGATTCACCAAGGATTCTATCCAGGGACAAATGATCGTCAGGGACAGTCGGGAAGCAAGACTCCCAGGGATGCTACACCTGCAGTCCCCTAGGGTCTCACCACCAGCAGTCCCTCTACCCCTGGGGGGGTCTCACTACCAGCAGCACCTCTACCCCTGGGGGTCTCACTACCAGTAGCCCCTCTACCCCTGGGGTCTCTCACCACCACCAGCAGTCCCTCTACCCCTGGGGTCTCACTACCAGCAGTCCCTCTACCCCTGGGGGTCTCACTACCAGCAGTCCCTCTACCCCTGGGGGTCTCACCACCAGCAGTCCCTCTACCCCTGGGGTCTCGCTACCAGCAGTCCCTCTACCCCTGGGGTGTCTCACTACCAGCAGTCCCTCTACCCCTGGGGTCTCTCACCACCAGCAGTCCCTCTACCCCTGGGGTCTCTCACTACCAGTAGCCCCTCTACCCCTGGGGTCTCACCGCCACCAGCCCCTCTACCCCTGGGGTCTCTCACCACCAGCAATCCCTCTACCCCTGGGGTCTCTCACCACCAGCAGCCCCTCTACCCCTGGGGTCTCTCACCACCAGCAGTCCCTCTACCCCTGGGGTCTCTCACCACCAGCAGTCCCTCTACCCCTGGGGTCTCTCACCACCAGCAGTCCCTCTACCCCTGGGGTCTCTCACCACCAGCAGTCCCTCTACCCCTGGGGTCTCTCACCACCAGCAGTCCCTCTACCCCTGGGGTCTCTCACCACCAGCAGCCCCTACCCCTGGGGTCTCTCACTACCAGCAGTCTCTCTACCCCTGGGGTCTCTCACCACCAGCAGTCCCTCTACCCCTGGGGTCTCACTACCAGCAGTCCCTCTACCCCTGGGGTCTCACCACCAGCAGTCCCTCTACCCCTGGGGTCTCTCACTACCAGCAGTCCCTCTACCCCTGGGGTCTCACTACCAGCAGTGCCTCTACCCCTGGGGTCTCTCACTACCAGCAGTCCCTCTACCCCTGGGGTCTCTCACCACCAGCAGCCCCTACCCCTGGGGTCTCTCACTACCAGCAGTCCCTCTACCCCTGGGGTCTCTCACTACCAGCAGTCCCTCTACCCCTGGGGTCTCTCACCACCAACAGTCCCTCTACCCCTGGGGTCTCTCACTACCACCAGTCCCTCTACCCCTGGGGTCTCTCACCACCAGCAGCCCCTCTTAACCCTGGGGTCTCTCACTACCAGCAGTCCCTCTACCCCTGGGGTCTCTCACCACCACCAGCAGTCCCTCTACCCCTCGGGTCTCACCACCACCAGCAGTCCCTCTACCCCTGGGGTCTCTCACTACCACCAGCAGTCCCTCTACCCCTGGGGTCTCTCACTACCAGCATTCCCTCTACCCCTGGGGTATCTCACCATCAGCAATCCCTCTACCCCTGGGGTCTCTCACTACCACCAGCAGTCCCTCTACCCCTGGGGTCTCTCACCACCAGCAGTCCCTCTACCCCTGGGGTCTCTCACCACCAGCAGTCCCTCTACCCCTGGGGTCTCTCACCACCAGCAGTCCCTCTACCCCTGGGGTCTCTCACCACCACCAGCAGTCCCTCTACCCCTGGGGTCTCTCACTACCACCAGCAGTCCCTCTACCCCTGGGGTCTCTCACCACCAGCAGTCCCTCTACCCCTGGGGTCTCTCACTACCAGCAGTCCCTCTACCCCTGGGGTCTCTCACCACCAGCAGTCCCTCTACCCCTGGGGTCTCTCACTACCACCAGCAGTCCCTCTACCCCAGGGGTCTCTCACCACCAGCAGTCCCTCTACCCCTGGGGTCTCACTACCAGCAGTCCCTCTACCCCTGGGGTCTCTCACCACCAGCAGTCCCTCTACCCCTGGGGTCTCTCACTACCACCAGCAGTCCCTCTACCCCTGGGGTCTCTCACCACCAGCAGTCCCTCTACCCCTGGGGTCTCTCACTACCAGCAGTCCCTCTACCCATGGGGTCTCACCACCACCAGCAGTCGCTCTACCCCTGGGGTCTCTCACTACCAGCAGTCCCTCTACCCCTGGGGTCTCTCACCACCAGCAGTCCCTCTACCCCTGGGGTCTCTCACCACCAGCAGTCCCTCTACCCCTGGGGTCTCTCACTACCACCAGCAGTCCCTCTACCCCTTGGGTCTCTCACCACCACCAGCAGTCCCTCTACCCCTGGGGTCTCTCACCACCAGCAGTCCCTCTACCCCTTGGGTCTCTCACCACCACCAGCAGTCCCTCTACCACTGGGGTCTCTCACCACCACCAGCCCCTCTACCCCTGGGGTCTCTCACTACCACCAGCAGTCCCTCTACCACTGGGGTCTCTCACCACCACCAGCCCCTCTACCCCTGGGGTCTCTCACTACCAGCAGTCCCTCTACCCCTGGGGTCTCTCACCACCAGCAGTCCCTCTACCCCTGGGGTCTCTCACTACCAGCAGTCCCTCTACCCCTGGGGTCTCTCACTACCAGCAGTCCCTCTACCCCTGGGGTCTCTCACCACCACCAGCCCCTCTACCCCTGAGGTCTCTCTCTACCACCAGCCCCTCTACCCCTGGGGTCTCTCACTACCACCAGCCCCTCTACCCCTGGGGTCTCTCACCACCACCAGCCCCTCTACCCCTGGGGTCTCTCACTACCAGCAGTCCCTCTACCCCTGGGGTCTCTCACCACCAGCAGTCCCTCTACCCCTGGGGTCTCTCACTACCAGCAGTCCCTCTACCCCTGGGGTCTCTCACTACCAGCAGTCCCTCTACCCCTGGGGTCTCTCACTACCACCAGCCCCTCTACCACTGGGGTCTCTCACCACCACCAGCCCCTCTACCCCTGGGGTCTCTCACTACCAGCAGTCCCTCTACCCCTGGGGTCTCTCACCACCAGCAGTCCCTCTACCCCTGGGGTCTCTCACTACCAGCAGTCCCTCTACCCCTGGGGTCTCTCACCACCAGCAGTCCCTCTACCCCTGGGGTCTCTCACTACCAGCAGTCCCTCTACCCCTGGGGTCTCTCACCACCAGCAGTCCCTCTACCCCTGGGGTCTCTCACTACCACCAGCCCCTCTACCCCTGGGGTCTCTCACCACCACCAGCCCGTCTACCCCTGGGGTCTCTCACTACCACCAGCAGTCCCTCTACCCCTGGGGTCTCTCACCACCACCAGCAGTCCCTCTACCCCTGGGGTCTCTCACTACCACCAGCCCCTCTACCCCTGGGGTCTCTCACTACCACCAGCCCCTCTACCCCTGGGGTCTCTCACTACCACCAGCCCCTCTACCCCTGGGGTCTCTCACTACCACCAGCAGTCCCTCTACCCCTGGGGTCTCTCACTACCACCAGCAGTCCCTCTACCCCTGGGGTCTCTCACCACCATCAGCAGTCCCTCTACCCCTGGGGTCTCTCACTACCAGCAGTCCCTCTACCCCTGGGGTCTCTCACTACCAGCAGTCCCTCTACCCCTGGGGTCTCTCACTACCACCAGCAGTCCCTCTACCCCTGGGGTCTCTCACTACCACCAGCAGTCCCTCTACCCCTGGGGTCTCTCACTACCACCAGCAGTCCCTCTACCCCTGGGGTCTCTCACTACCACCAGCAGTCCCTCTACCCCTGGGGTCTCTCACCACCACCAGCAGTCCCTCTACCCCTGGGGTCTCTCACCACCACCAGCAGTCCCTCTACCCCTGGGGTCTCTCACTACCACCAGCAGTCCCTCTACCCCTGGGGTCTCTCACTACCACCAGCAGTCCCTCTACCCCTGGGGTCTCTCACTACCAGCAGTCCCTCTACCCATGGGGTCTCACCACCACCAGCAGTCGCTCTACCCCTGGGGTCTCTCACTACCAGCAGTCCCTCTACCCCTGGGGTCTCTCACCACCAGCAGTCCCTCTACCCCTGAGGTCTCTCACCACCAGCAGTCCCTCTACCCCTGGGGTCTCTCACTACCACCAGCAGTCCCTCTACCCCTTGGGTCTCTCACCACCACCAGCAGTCCCTCTACCCCTGGGGTCTCTCACCACCAGCAGTCCCTCTACCCCTTGGGTCTCTCACCACCACCAGCAGTCCCTCTACCACTGGGGTCTCTCACCACCACCAGCCCCTCTACCCCTGGGGTCTCTCACTACCACCAGCAGTCCCTCTACCACTGGGGTCTCTCACCACCACCAGCCCCTCTACCCCTGGGGTCTCTCACTACCAGCAGTCCCTCTACCCCTGGGGTCTCTCACCACCAGCAGTCCCTCTACCCCTGGGGTCTCTCACTACCAGCAGTCCCTCTACCCCTGGGGTCTCTCACTACCAGCAGTCCCTCTACCCCTGGGGTCTCTCACCACCACCAGCCCCTCTACCCCTGAGGTCTCTCTCTACCACCAGCCCCTCTACCCCTGGGGTCTCTCACTACCACCAGCCCCTCTACCCCTGGGGTCTCTCACCACCACCAGCCCCTCTACCCCTGGGGTCTCTCACTACCAGCAGTCCCTCTACCCCTGGGGTCTCTCACCACCAGCAGTCCCTCTACCCCTGGGGTCTCTCACTACCAGCAGTCCCTCTACCCCTGGGGTCTCTCACTACCAGCAGTCCCTCTACCCCTGGGGTCTCTCACTACCACCAGCCCCTCTACCACTGGGGTCTCTCACCACCACCAGCCCCTCTACCCCTGGGGTCTCTCACTACCAGCAGTCCCTCTACCCCTGGGGTCTCTCACCACCAGCAGTCCCTCTACCCCTGGGGTCTCTCACTACCAGCAGTCCCTCTACCCCTGGGGTCTCTCACCACCAGCAGTCCCTCTACCCCTGGGGTCTCTCACTACCAGCAGTCCCTCTACCCCTGGGGTCTCTCACCACCAGCAGTCCCTCTACCCCTGGGGTCTCTCACTACCACCAGCCCCTCTACCCCTGGGGTCTCTCACCACCACCAGCCCGTCTACCCCTGGGGTCTCTCACTACCACCAGCAGTCCCTCTACCCCTGGGGTCTCTCACCACCACCAGCAGTCCCTCTACCCCTGGGGTCTCTCACTACCACCAGCCCCTCTACCCCTGGGGTCTCTCACTACCACCAGCCCCTCTACCCCTGGGGTCTCTCACTACCACCAGCCCCTCTACCCCTGGGGTCTCTCACTACCACCAGCAGTCCCTCTACCCCTGGGGTCTCTCACTACCACCAGCAGTCCCTCTACCCCTGGGGTCTCTCACCACCATCAGCAGTCCCTCTACCCCTGGGGTCTCTCACTACCAGCAGTCCCTCTACCCCTGGGGTCTCTCACTACCAGCAGTCCCTCTACCCCTGGGGTCTCTCACTACCACCAGCAGTCCCTCTACCACTGGGGTCTCTCACCACCACCAGCCCCTCTACCCCTGGGGTCTCTCACTACCAGCAGTCCCTCTACCCCTGGGGTCTCTCACCACCAGCAGTCCCTCTACCCCTGGGGTCTCTCACTACCAGCAGTCCCTCTACCCCTGGGGTCTCTCACTACCAGCAGTCCCTCTACCCCTGGGGTCTCTCACCACCACCAGCCCCTCTACCCCTGAGGTCTCTCTCTACCACCAGCCCCTCTACCCCTGGGGTCTCTCACTACCACCAGCCCCTCTACCCCTGGGGTCTCTCACCACCACCAGCCCCTCTACCCCTGGGGTCTCTCACTACCAGCAGTCCCTCTACCCCTGGGGTCTCTCACCACCAGCAGTCCCTCTACCCCTGGGGTCTCTCACTACCAGCAGTCCCTCTACCCCTGGGGTCTCTCACTACCAGCAGTCCCTCTACCCCTGGGGTCTCTCACTACCACCAGCCCCTCTACCACTGGGGTCTCTCACCACCACCAGCCCCTCTACCCCTGGGGTCTCTCACTACCAGCAGTCCCTCTACCCCTGGGGTCTCTCACCACCAGCAGTCCCTCTACCCCTGGGGTCTCTCACTACCAGCAGTCCCTCTACCCCTGGGGTCTCTCACCACCAGCAGTCCCTCTACCCCTGGGGTCTCTCACTACCAGCAGTCCCTCTACCCCTGGGGTCTCTCACCACCAGCAGTCCCTCTACCCCTGGGGTCTCTCACTACCACCAGCCCCTCTACCCCTGGGGTCTCTCACCACCACCAGCCCGTCTACCCCTGGGGTCTCTCACTACCACCAGCAGTCCCTCTACCCCTGGGGTCTCTCACCACCACCAGCAGTCCCTCTACCCCTGGGGTCTCTCACTACCACCAGCCCCTCTACCCCTGGGGTCTCTCACTACCACCAGCCCCTCTACCCCTGGGGTCTCTCACTACCACCAGCCCCTCTACCCCTGGGGTCTCTCACTACCACCAGCAGTCCCTCTACCCCTGGGGTCTCTCACTACCACCAGCAGTCCCTCTACCCCTGGGGTCTCTCACCACCATCAGCAGTCCCTCTACCCCTGGGGTCTCTCACTACCAGCAGTCCCTCTACCCCTGGGGTCTCTCACTACCAGCAGTCCCTCTACCCCTGGGGTCTCTCACTACCACCAGCAGTCCCTCTACCCCTGGGGTCTCTCACTACCACCAGCAGTCCCTCTACCCCTGGGGTCTCTCACTACCACCAGCAGTCCCTCTACCCCTGGGGTCTCTCACTACCACCAGCAGTCCCTCTACCCCTGGGGTCTCTCACCACCACCAGCAGTCCCTCTACCCCTGGGGTCTCTCACCACCACCAGCAGTCCCTCTACCCCTGGGGTCTCTCACCACCACCAGCAGTCCCTCTACCCCTGGGGTCTCTCACTACCACCAGCAGTCCCTCTACCCCTGGGGTCTCTCACTACCACCAGCAGTCCCTCTACCCCTGGGGTCTCTCACTACCAGCAGTCCCTCTACCCATGGGGTCTCACCACCACCAGCAGTCGCTCTACCCCTGGGGTCTCTCACTACCAGCAGTCCCTCTACCCCTGGGGTCTCTCACCACCAGCAGTCCCTCTACCCCTGGGGTCTCTCACCACCAGCAGTCCCTCTACCCCTGGGGTCTCTCACTACCACCAGCAGTCCCTCTACCCCTTGGGTCTCTCACCACCACCAGCAGTCCCTCTACCCCTGGGGTCTCTCACCACCAGCAGTCCCTCTACCCCTTGGGTCTCTCACCACCACCAGCAGTCCCTCTACCACTGGGGTCTCTCACCACCACCAGCCCCTCTACCCCTGGGGTCTCTCACTACCACCAGCAGTCCCTCTACCACTGGGGTCTCTCACCACCACCAGCCCCTCTACCCCTGGGGTCTCTCACTACCAGCAGTCCCTCTACCCCTGGGGTCTCTCACCACCAGCAGTCCCTCTACCCCTGGGGTCTCTCACTACCAGCAGTCCCTCTACCCCTGGGGTCTCTCACTACCAGCAGTCCCTCTACCCCTGGGGTCTCTCACCACCACCAGCCCCTCTACCCCTGAGGTCTCTCTCTACCACCAGCCCCTCTACCCCTGGGGTCTCTCACTACCACCAGCCCCTCTACCCCTGGGGTCTCTCACCACCACCAGCCCCTCTACCCCTGGGGTCTCTCACTACCAGCAGTCCCTCTACCCCTGGGGTCTCTCACCACCAGCAGTCCCTCTACCCCTGGGGTCTCTCACTACCAGCAGTCCCTCTACCCCTGGGGTCTCTCACTACCAGCAGTCCCTCTACCCCTGGGGTCTCTCACTACCACCAGCCCCTCTACCACTGGGGTCTCTCACCACCACCAGCCCCTCTACCCCTGGGGTCTCTCACTACCAGCAATCCCTCTACCCCTGGGGTCTCTCACCACCAGCAGTCCCTCTACCCCTGGGGTCTCTCACTACCAGCAGTCCCTCTACCCCTGGGGTCTCTCACCACCAGCAGTCCCTCTACCCCTGGGGTCTCTCACTACCAGCAGTCCCTCTACCCCTGGGGTCTCTCACCACCAGCAGTCCCTCTACCCCTGGGGTCTCTCACTACCACCAGCCCCTCTACCCCTGGGGTCTCTCACCACCACCAGCCCGTCTACCCCTGGGGTCTCTCACTACCACCAGCAGTCCCTCTACCCCTGGGGTCTCTCACCACCACCAGCAGTCCCTCTACCCCTGGGGTCTCTCACTACCACCAGCCCCTCTACCCCTGGGGTCTCTCACTACCACCAGCCCCTCTACCCCTGGGGTCTCTCACTACCACCAGCCCCTCTACCCCTGGGGTCTCTCACTACCACCAGCAGTCCCTCTACCCCTGGGGTCTCTCACTACCACCAGCAGTCCCTCTACCCCTGGGGTCTCTCACCACCATCAGCAGTCCCTCTACCCCTGGGGTCTCTCACTACCAGCAGTCCCTCTACCCCTGGGGTCTCTCACTACCAGCAGTCCCTTTACCCCTGGGGTCTCTCACTACCACCAGCAGTCCCTCTACCCCTGGGGTCTCTCACTACCACCAGCAGTCCCTCTACCCCTGGGGTCTCTCACTACCACCAGCAGTCCCTCTACCCCTGGGGTCTCTCACTACCACCAGCAGTCCCTCTACCCCTGGGGTCTCTCACCACCACCAGCAGTCCCTCTACCCCTGGGGTCTCTCACCACCACCAGCAGTCCCTCTACCCCTGGGGTCTCTCACCACCACCAGCAGTCCCGCTACCCCTGGGGTCTCTCACTACCACCAGCAGTCCCTCTACCCCTGGGGTCTCTCACTACCACCAGCAGTCCCTCTACCCCTGGGGTCTCTCACTACCAGCATTCCCTCTACCCCTGGGGTCTCTCACTACCACCAGCCCCTCTACCACTGGGGTCTCTCACCACCACCAGCCCCTCTACCCCTGGGGTCTCTCACTACCAGCAGTCCCTCTACCCCTGGGGTCTCTCACCACCAGCAGTCCCTCTACCCCTGGGGTCTCTCACTACCAGCAGTCCCTCTACCCCTGGGGTCTCTCACCACCAGCAGTCCCTCTACCCCTGGGGTCTCTCACTACCAGCAGTCCCTCTACCCCTGG